>NC_053489.1:86523258-86823258 GCF_905171775.1 Rana temporaria | reverse complement strand
CAATTGGAATCACATGAACAAATTGCAGTCTCTAGTTTGGGTGAGCTTGTAATTGGGCACACCTGCAATTAATCCAAACCACGCTCTATGAGCATCCAATGAGTGTTTTTCACCTTTTAAAAAGAAAGGATATTTTTTTTCTAAGTGTTTGAGCATGCTCAGTTCATCACACATGTAGGAACCAAGCTGCAATGGAATGAGAGCTTTTTTTTTTTTGTTTCCCCTGATCTGATGCTTTCCAGCCTGAAGGGGAGGTGTTAAAAACAGAAGTAAACACGCACATTTAATAATCTATTTGTGTGAAAAAAAAGGTTGCCAATTTTGTTTGGGAGCCACGTCGCACGACTGCGCAATTGTCAGTTAAAGCGACGCCGTGCTGAATCACAAAAACTTGCCCGGTCATTGACCAGAAATATGGTCCGGGCTCAAGTGGTTAAAAATTAACAAAACACAAAAGTGAGCCCAATTTTTGGGGATAATGTGAAAGATGATGTTACACTGAGTAAATAGATACCTTACATGTCACGCTTTACTATTGGAAACACTCCTGCAATGGGGCCAAAATGAATTCCGTGAATATCCCCATAGGCGACCTTTTTCTTTTTTTTCCAGGTTACCAGTTTATAGTTACAAAGAAGGTCTAGTGGTAAAAGTATTGCTCTCGCTCTAACGCACGCGTCAATACCTCACATGTGTGGTTTGAACGATGTTTATATATGTGGGCGGGACTTGCGTAAGTCCCGCCCACATATGTAAAAATTATTTTTACTTTTTGCTATAATAAATATCCCCAAAAATATATATTGAAAAAACTAAAAAACCCCTCAGTTTAGGCCGATACGTATTCTACATCTTTTTGGTTCCAAAAAATCGCAAATAGCGTTTAGTGTTTGGTTTTTGCAAAAGTTATAGCGTCTACAAATTTTTTTTTTTTGTTGTTTTAACTAGTTATTGGGGCGATCAGCGATTTTTAACGGTACTGCGACATTATGGCGGACACATCGAACACTTTTTTGGAACCATTGGCATTTTTCTAGCGATCAGTGCTGTAAAAAATGCATTGCTTACTCAAAAAATGCCACTGGCAGGGAAGGGGTTAACACTAGGTGCGAGGGAGGGGTTAAATATGTTCCCTGGGTGTGTTCTAACTGTAGGGGGGGGGGACTGACATGTGAAAATGACAGATCGCTGTTCATGAAGGGGAACTCCAGACCCCCGAAAAAAAAATAAGGTGGGTTCCCTCCAGGTGCATACCAGGCTCTTAGGCTTGGTCTGGAACATAAGGGGTTAAACCCGCGCAAAAAAAATAGCGTGGGGTCCCCCCCAAGATCCAAACCAAGCCATTATCCCAGGCACGCAGTCTGGTCAGACAGGAATGGGGGTGGGGACGAGCGAGCGCCCCCCTCCCTCCTGAGCCATACCAGACCACATGCCCTCAACATGGGGGAGTGTGTGCTGTGGGGGAGGGGGGCACTGCCCCCCCAACCCAAAGCACTCTTGTCCCCATGTCGATAGGGACAAGAGCCTCTTCCCGACAACCCTGGCCGTTGGTTGTCGGGGTATGCGGGCGGAGGGCTTATCAGAATCTGAGAGACCCCTTTAATAAAGGGGTCCCCAGATTCCGGCCCCCCACCCTATGTGAATGAGTATGGGGGTACATTGTACCCCTACCCATTCACCTGGGGAAAAAAATGGAAAAAAATAATACACCACACATGAATAAATTAATTTATTAGTCAGCCGGGGGTCTTCTGCCGGGGCCCCCCACCACCACCCCATTAGGCCCCGGGCTTCGCCATCTTCTGCCGGAACCCCCTTCACCAGTGAGGCTCCTGCCTTTGGGGGAGGGTCCCGGGCTACTACGACGGTTTCTGCGGGGGGGGGTGCACTGGCACCCCACCCCCGTCTTCAGCGACGTAATTCACCGGGACCCCCTTCACCAGGGAGGCTCCTGCCTTTGGGGGAGGGTCCCGGGCTTCCACGACGGTTTCTGCGGGGGGGTGCACTGGCACCCCACCCCCGTCTTCAGCGACGTAATTCACCGGGACCCCCTTCACCAGGGAGGCTCCTGCCTTTGGGGGAGGGTCCCGGGCTTCCACGACGGTTTCTGCGGGGGGGGTGCACTGGCACCCCACCCCCGTCTTCAGCGACGTAATTCACCGGGACCCCCTTCACCAGGGAGGCTCCTGCCTTTGGGGGAGGGTCCCGGGCTTGTACGGTGTCTTCCGCCGGAGGGCGCCACTCTCCGGGCTTCTGCGATGCCTTCCGCTTCTGCCTGTCTCCTCCGCGGAGCACAGGGCTTGTCTCCGCTGTCTTCTCCCTTCTCTTCCATTCGATGTTGACACGACGAGGTCCGGCGCTGGAATGCCGTCTGAGCAGTGGGCATGGACTTATATAGGGCAATGCCACCATGTGACCTCAACCCATGTGACATCACATTCCCATCATGCCCAGGGAATGTGATGTCACATGGGTTGAGGTCACATGGTGGCATTGCCCTATATAAGTCCATGCCCGCCGCTGACACGGCATGTCAGCGCGGAACCTCGTCGTGTCAACATCCAATGGAAGAGAAGGGAGAGGACAGCGGAGACAAGCCCTGGGCTCCCGGAGGAGACAGGCAGAAGAAGGAAGAGAGAAGAAAGAAGACGGAAGAAAGCCCTGGCTCCGCGGGGGAGCCAGGCAGAAGAGGGAGCAGAGAAAAGACCGGGGAGTTGGCGCACCCCCGGCAGAAGACCGGAACCCTGGCGGAAGGCACCGGAAAGACCGGGGGATAGGCGCCATCCCCCGGCAGAAGACCCCGAAGTCCGGATGCCCCTCCCTAATGAAAAAGAGCTTAAATGGGGTGGGGGCATCCGGCGGAAGGCTCCGGAGAGGACCGAGGGATGGCGCCCTCCCCCGGCAGAAATCACCGAAGCCCAGGGTCCCGGCAGAAGATCGGGAGAGAAGAAACCCCCCCTTCTAAGAGAGCTAAAGAAGAAAGGGGGGGCTCCGGAGCTGATTAATAAAATATTTTATTGTGTGTGGTGTTTTATTTTACTTTACATTTCCCCCATGTGAATGGGTAGAGGTACGATGTACCCCATACTCATTCACATAGGGTGGGGGTCCGGCATCTGGGGGCCCCCTTATTAAAGGGAGCTCGCAGATTCCGATTAGCCCCGCCCGCATACCCCGACAACCAATGGCAAGGGTTGTCGGGAAGAGGCTCTTGTCCCTATCGACATGGGGGCAAGAGTGCTGTGGGGTGGGGGGGGCAGTGCCCCCCTCCCCCACAGCACACACTCCCCCATGTTGAGGGCATGCGGTCTGGTACGGCTCAGGAGGGGGGGGGGGCCGCTCGCTCGTCCCCGCCCCCATTCCTGTCCGGGCCAGACTGCATGCTTGGGATGAGGGCTTGGTTTGGATCTGGGGGGGACCCCCGCGCCGAATCGGCGCGGGTTTAACCCCTCACGTTCCGGACCAAGCCTAAGAGCCTAATGTAGCCCTGAAGGGGGACCCGCGCCGATTTCAAGTTTGAAATTTGGCGCCGAGTTCCCCTTCAGGGCTGAAAACAGCTCGGAGATTCCCGTGCGCCGCGTCACGCAGCGCATTCACGGGTACGCCGCTTGGTATTTACCAAGATTTTCACGGCGTACTGACAAGGCGCACGGGAATCCCTGACTTTTCTCTCTGCGCATGCCCAGTATGCAAATGAACCTCCCGAGGTTCAGGCGCACTGTGCAAGCGTACGGGGATCTGTTTTCAAAAAACACTTTCCCTTTCAATTCGGCCCGCCAAACACTTTAAAACACATGTCACTTCACTTCCCCTGCATCCCCCCACCTCCCCCCCTAATAAACTCCCGCCCAAACCCCCGCAATTTACAGTTTAATGTGCCGTGCGCCAGGTCTGTACTGGTGCACAATGCACCCTCTCCTGGGCGCACGGAGCACATTAGTAACTAGGGAAATACACTGCACTAGCAGCGTATTTCTTTAGTAAATGGCAAAACGGCTGCTACTCCTGCTTTTACTCCATGAGTCATGGAGTAAAGGCTTGGTAAATCAGCCCCAGGGTGTGCCAGGTGTGCCTGGGCACACCCTAATCATCCCATGTGCCACACATTCCCCCTATTTAAAAAAAAATACAAAATAAAATAATAAAAATAAAAACTACTGACACCATCCACTACCCTACTGACACTGTCCACTGCCAGAATGACACCGGCCCATATTCTCTGTAAAAATCCATGGGCTGCGCTTAAGGCACTTACACTCCGCTGTCCCAACTTACAGGAGCAAGTGTTGTATTCCCCAAACACTTGCTCCGTAAGTTGGGATGGTGGAGTGTAAATGCCCCGGCGTAGCCTGGCGGATCTCCAAGGGGAAGGCTTGTATTCAAATTAAGCGCGCCCCCGATTCTAATGAACTGCGCATGCGCCGGGCTTCAAAAAGCCCAGTGCGCATGCTCCAGTTCTCGGCGGAAAATGTCAATGACGCCGACGTGTGCGTCATTGACGTAAAGTCGTATTCAAGAACGACTTACGGAAACAACGTACCCGACGAAAAAACACGACGCGGACCCGACGCCATGGCCTACGTGGGACTTGCGGAAATTTAATCCTCATATAGCAGGACTAAATTTCCGCTTACGCAAACGACGTTAGCGACGGTTACGCGATGCGAACTCGTTCGGGAATCGGCGTAGAAGGATCATTTGCATACGCAAATGAGTCCTTCACGTAAATGCCATCTAGCGGCGGCCGGCGTCATTACATTTAAGATCCGCCAGTGTAAGTGACTTACAGATGGCGGATCTTAAGTGTATCTATGCGAAAATGATTGTAAGAATCAGTCGCATAGATACACGGGCCAAAAAAGGGAGATACGATGGAGTATCCTGAGATACTCCATCGTAACTTCTATGAGAATATGGCCCACCGTCAGTATATATACACATAAACATGTGTTTGAGCTTTAGGGTGCACACCCTAATGCAATGGGCTGCGCACACCTATGACACACTACATTCAGGAATTCTCAAGAAAACAGGGGAAAGCAATCAAACATGCTGCTGCAGAGTCCATAGCAGCCCAAAGCAATCACAAGCTGCTCAACTGATTACAGGAAAGCCACAAGAACTATATTTACCTAGCCTGACCAGCAGCCTATCTAAGAGGGTGCTATATAAGGTATTTCAGAGAATATGGCACTAGCCAGCAGCAGAACAGTTTTAATTACGGATAATAATAAGGCTGACTGGTGTTGAACTTATATTTATCTATGGGGATAGGGTAGTGAGGTGAGTTTGACTGATATAATGTAATATGGTTTAGATCAGGGGTCCTCAAACTGCGGCCCGCGGAGGACATTTAACCGGCCCACCCCACCCTGACATGCACGGCAGGTTGCACGTCAGGTTGTAACACAGCGCTCCCGCTGTGTCACGGAGCTCACAGTGTTAACAGTTCGGGCGCGCTATGATAAAAGTCCCGCCCTCCTCCTGACCTAGACTAGCTTGTGTGATAGAGCCAGTGTTCTGTCTATCACACAAGCTGGTCTAGGAGGAGGAGGGCGGGACTTTTATCATAGCGCGCCCGAACTGTTAACAACACTGTGAGGGGGGCTTGCAATGAGGGACTTGCGATGGTGAGGGGGTTGCAATGAGGGGCTGATAATAATGAAGGTGGGTGGGGGGGCTTGCAATGAGGGGCTTGCGATGGTGAGGGGGGGTTTCAATGAGGGGCTGATGATGATGATGATGGTGAGGGAGGGGCTTGCAAAGGTGAGGGGGGTTGCAATGAGGGGCTGATGATGATGATGTAATGATGATGGGGGGGCTTGCAATGATCTTGATTGGCTTGCAATTAATGATTGTGAGGGGGGGCTTGCAATGAGGGGCTTACAATGATGATGGCGAGGGGGGGCTTGCAATGAGGTGCTAATGATGATGGTGAGGTGGGAGGGGCTTGCAATGATCATGATAGTTTTTTTTATAGTCCGGCCCTCTAACGGTCTGAGGGACAGTGAACCGGCTCCCTGTTTAAAAAGTTTGAGGACCCCTGGTTTAGATGCACACTTTTTTTTCTTTCAAACAATACAGTGGTGTGCTTTGAACAAAAGGCAGCTCAAAGAGCAGATGGTCAGCATCCAGTGGTTGCTCTGCTTTGAGCACCCTAAACTTAATAAAAAAAATATTTATCAACATAAAAAAAGAAGAGAAAAGAAAAGGAAAAACAAATGAATATCAAATCAACTACAAAATAAAAGACAAGCAAGCCCCCAATAATAAGAATAAAGCCAGCAGAGAGGTTTATTACCCAAAGAGCTAGCAATCAGAATTGAAGTATAATTTACTAAAATACCCTAAACTATCCTTTTAAAGCTTATCAGCTTTCCCTACAACAGCTTCTAATACACTGACACTGTGGATGACCTGCGTCCCTCCTTTAACCGCATAGGAGCTTGCTAAACCAGATTGCTTTTCAGCCCTTCTAGCCCTGCTGGCCCTAGTTCAAAGGTCATGCAGTGGGAAGCAGCACCTATATGGGTTACTGTATCTGTACGTCAGCCCGCATCGGTGGCTCCTGTGCAGCTCACTGAGCACAAACCCAGGAGATGGGTGTGTCACCAAGGCACAGCAGGTCACATTACCGCTGTGTCTGGGTGATCACATGGTCTTGTATCATGTGATTGTTGTGTCCAATCCCAGCAATCACATAGTATTCAATGGAAAACAAAAGTAAACATTGATTCTCTCTTCTCTCACACAGATCAACTATGAGAGTATAGAGAACCATTGCTACAGTCTGTGAGTGGACAGCCAGCCTGTCCCAATGTTCCTGATCACTTCCCCCAGTATAATAAAAAAAAAATGCAGCAACCACGTCATACCAACATCCTGTTTACCACCATACCAGCATCCTTATCATCGCCATATCCCATAACAGAGTCCTGATCACTTTCATACCCCATACCAGCCTCCTAATCATCGTCAAATGCCATACCAGTGTTCTGATCACCACCATATGCCATACCATCGTCCTGATCACTGCCATAACCTATTCCAGGATCCTGATCACCACCATATGCCATACCATAGTTTGAAGACTTTATAACTTTCACACAGACCAAATACTATACACTGTTATGGGTTATTTTTACTAAACAAAATGTAGCAGAATAAATGTTGGCCTAAGAGCCAGTTCACACTGGGGCGACTCGTCAGGCGGCTCAGCCGCCTGACGAGTCGCGTCCCATTCAATGCAATGGAACCGTTCTAATAGGAGCGATGCAAGTCGCTCCGACTTAGAAAAAGGTTCCTGCACGACTTCGGGGGCGGCTCGGGGCGACCTTCATTGACTTCTATACAGAAGTCGTTTTGCTGGTCGCCTCTGAAGTCGTCCTCAGGACGACTTGCAGAGTCGCCCCTGAAGTCGTGCAGCGGGAGTGTGAACCGGCTCCTATTTTACGAAGAAAGCCTATTTATTTGCAAAACTTTATAACAAAAATCAACAATTTTTTTTTTGTTTTTATAGGAAAAGATAAAAACCCCAGTGTTGATTATAATAACATCAAAAGAAAGCTCTATATGTATAAAATATTGATAAAAATTTAATTTCTGTACAGTGTTGAATGTCTGAGCAATTGTCACTCAAAGTGTGACAGCGCTGAATGCTTAAACTGGACTGGAAGGCGATGAAAGTTCTGGACTGGAAGGACCGTCGCTTTAAGTTCTCCAGCTATTATGAGACAGAGCAGACTGGAGAGTCCTTTCATTTTAGAGTCGGTTCACACATAGGCGGCACGACTTCGGGGGCGACTCTGCAAGTCGTCCTGAGGACGACTTCAGAGGCGATTCGCAAAACGACTTCTGTATAGAAGTCAATGCAGATCACCCCGAGCTGCCCCCGAAATACTACTGGAATCTTTTTTCTAAGGTGGAGCGACTTGCGTCGCTCCTATTAGAACGGTTCCATAGCATTGCATGGGACGCGACACGTTAGGCGGCTGAGCCCCCTGTCGTGTCGCCCCAGTGTGAACTGGGTCTTACAGTTTCTGAAGATTTATTTTACTTTTATTTGTTTATTTTATTATAAGGATTAATACATTTGAGTCACAAAGGATTCATCGTTATTTCTGTTACAGCTTTACAAGAGACAACACGTTAACAAAGTTAATAAGCGTTTTCATGTCATGTGTTCACATGAACATGGAGCCACTGAGCCTCCTTCCTGGGAATAGAAGTATTCAGAGGGTGGAATAATTGTACTATCCAGGAATGCTTGATTAACCAGACCATTACGTGCCTGCAGAAATCCAGCGGCTTAAACGAACAGCTGAGTTTTGTAAACCATTATGTCCTCCGTGCTGACTGGCTTTTTTTCTCAGGCTTAGTCAGATCTGCTGCCTTTCATTTTCTCAGCAAATTTTCTCAAACTGAAAGTACCTCTAAACTGGGCACATAGAAATATATTCATTCCCACCCAACCACTGGCCAGTGCACTTTAGCTGTCTATGGTAATTCATCATTATTTCAATGAAACCGCATGCAGACAATCTGATTAGAAGATATTTTATTGCACAAAGCGACGTGACCCTGCTACAAACTTTAAACCATGACCTTCGTATGCACTTAATGGCTGAAAGTTTTTGGACACTTCACTATCACAAATATAACAGCCTCTTGGACATACCATACCAAAACCTTTATTATGGAGTTGATCCTATCACCTCTGCAGTTATTACAACCTCCAATTTCTGGGAAGACTTACCACAAGTTTTTGGACAGTGTCTGTGGACATTCGAGAGATGAGCAGCCTAACAATTGGCGCTACAGTTCATCTCAAAGGTGTTCAGTAGGATTGTGGCCAGTGGTCTGTGGGGGCCACTCCAGGTCTTCTACATCAGACTCATCAGACAATGTATTTATGAACCTAGCTTTGTACAATTATGCTTGAACCCCAAATTGCTGCCTCAAGGCTAGAAGTGCTAGAAGTTAGCTTAAAGATCTTTGTATGCTGTAGTATTAACAATACTCTTCACTGGAAACACTTGAACTCGATGATTGGGGGGGGGGGGGGGCTACTTCTGCCCATATAAGTAGGTGTGATGATCAGGCTGATTTACAAAAAGAGTTGAGAAGAATCTTGTGAATATTCACTTTAGTCATTCACTAATATGAAAAACAAACTTATACATCAATTTATGCAGCACAGTATATATATATATATACAGTTGTGTTCAAAATTATTCAACCCCCCAATGCTGTAAAGGGTTTTAGGGAATTTAGTGTACATTTGTAATTGTATTCAGAATGAAATCCTACAAGGACTTCTTAAAGAACCATATGCAACTAAAATTACATCAATTGGTTTTGTAATACAGTAGTAAATGTTTCTTTTGTGAATTCTTCATTTACACAATTATTCAACCCCTTAAAGACTACCACTCTGAAGAACAGAGGTTCATTGAAGTGTTTTCAATCAGGTATTGAAAACACCTGTGGATATCAGGGAGCAGCAATAAAGCCTAATAAGCACCAATTAGGCAGCTTTAAAATGACTGTGATACTCAGCTCCTTCTAGACATTTACTGGTGTGGTTACAAACATGGTGAAGTCAAGAGAATGGTCCAGGAAGACAAGAGAAGAGGTGATTACTCTTCACAGGAAGGGCAATGGCTATAAGAAGATTGCAAATATGTTAAACATACCAAGAGACACCACAGGAAGCATCATTCGCAAATTCAAGGCAAAGGGCACTGTTGAAACGCTACCTGGTCGTGGCAGAAAGAAGATGCTGACTTCGACTGCTGTGCGCTACCTGAAGCATAGAGTGGAGAAAAGTCCCTGTGTGACTGCTGAGGAACTGAGAAAAGATTTGTCAGATGTGGGTACTGAAGTTTCTGCTCAGACAATACGGCGCACACTGCGTAATGAAGGCCTTCCTTGCCAGAACTCCCAGGCGCACCCCCTTGCTGTCTCCAAAGAATAAGAAGAGTCGACTGCAGTATGCCAAAAGTCATGTGGACAAACCACAGAAGTTTTGGGATTGTGTTCTGTGGACTGATGAAACAAAATTAGAACTGTTTGGGTCCATGGATCAACGCTATGTTTGGAGGAGGAAGAACAAGGCCTATGATGAAAAGAACACCTTGCCTACTGTGAAGCATGGCGGGGGGTCAATCATGCTTTGGGGCTGTTTTGCTTCTGCAGGTACAGGGAAGCTTCAGCGTGTGCAAGGTACCATGAATTCTCTTCAGTACCAGGAGATATTGGATGACAATGTGATGCAGTCCGTCACAAACCTGAGGCTTGGGAGACGTTGGACCTTTCAACAGGACATTGATCCCAAGCATACCTCCAAGTCCACTAGAGCATGGTTGCAGATTAAAGGCTGGAACATTTTGGAGTGGCCATCGCAGTCACCAGACCTAAATCCGATTGAGAACCTCTGGTGGGACTTAAAGAAAGCAGTTGCAGTGCGCAAGCCTAAGAATGTGACTGAACTGGAGGCTTTTGCCCATGACGAATGGGTGAAAATACCCGTAGATCGCTGCAAGACACTTGTGTCAAGCTATGCTTCACGTTTAAAAGCTGTTATAACTGTAAAAGGATGTTGTACTAAGTACTAAGATTGAATGTCAACTGGGGGTTGAATAAAACTGATAATGATGTGAGCACAGAAAAGACATTTGTGGTTATTTCATTATAAATGTTATGTTATATTTGTCTGACCTACACGTGCCTCTTTGATTTAATTGTAAGCAGGATGACAGGATGATCAAAATCAATGTCAAACTGGGCAAAACAATCAATTTCAGTGGGGGTTGAATAATTTTGAATACAACTGTGTATATATATATATATATACATATATATATATATGTATAGGCCCGGATTCACAAAGCACTTACGCCGACGTATCTCAAGATACGCCGTCGTAAGTACAAATGTGCACTGTCGTATCTATGCGCCGACCCACAAACTAAGATACGCCTAAAAATAGGCTTCATCCGACCAACGTAACTTGCCTACGCCGGCGTAGAGTGGGCACATATTTACGCTGGGCGCATTTGCCGCTTCCATTGATTTTCTATGCACATATGCAAATGAGGGAGATACGCCGATTCACGAACGTACTTGCGCCCGGCGCATAATATATGTGGTTTGCGTAAGTCGTACATCCGGCGTAAAGTTATTCCCCATATATGAGGCGCAACCCATGCAAAGGTATGGACCAGGGAACACAAGCCGTCGTATTTTACGTTGTACGTGATTATGGCTGGGCGTAGGTTACGTTCATGCCATAGGCAGTGATCCGTCGTATCTTAGGCATTCGTTTCCGACGTGATTCTGAGCATGCGCACTGGGATGCGTCCACGGGACGGCGCATGCGCCGTTAGTTATTCGTATGTATCTGGCGCTTGGCCCATCATTTGCATGGGGTCACGCCTCATTAGCATGGCTCACGCCCACTTCCACTTACGACGACTTACGCCTAAGAAACCCAGCGCAGATTTGGCAGCACTGGCTTTGTGAATCCAGTGCTTGCCTCTCTGCGCTGTGCCGGCGTAGCATAAAAAAAATACGCTACGGCGGCATAAATATGCACCGATGTATGTGAATACGGGCCGTATTGTACAGTTTCAATAAAAAGTATGTGAACCCTTTTGGAATGATATGGATTTCTGACAAATTGGTCATAAAATGTGATCTGATCTTCATCTAAATCACAACAATAGACAATCACAGTCTACTTAAACTAATAACCCACAAAGAATTAAATGTTGCCATGTTTTTATTGAACACACCATGTAAACATTCACAGTACAGGTGGAAAAAGTATGTGAACCCTTGGATTTAATAACTGGTTGAACCTCCTTAAGCAGCAATAACTTCAACCAAACGTTTCCTGTAGTTGCAGATCAGACGTGCACAATGGTCAGGAGTAATTCTTGACTATTCCTCTTTACAGAACTGTTTCAGTTCAGCAATATTCTTGGGATGTCTGGTGTGAATCACTTTCTTGAGGTCATGCCACAGCATCTCAATCGGGTTGAGGTCAGGACTCTGACTGGGTCACTCCAGAAGGCGTATTTTCTTCTGTTTTAGCCATTCTGTTGTTGATTTACTTCTATGCTTTGGGTCGTTGTCCTGTTGCAACACCCATCTTCTGTTGAGCTTCAGCTGGTGGACAGATGGCCTTAAGTTCTCCTGCAAAATGTTTTGATAAACTTGGGGATTCATTTTTACTTCGATTATAGCATTTCGTCCAGGCCCTGACGCAGCAAAGCAGCCCCAAACCATGATGCCCCCACCACCATACTTCACAGTTGGGATGAGGTTTTGATGTTGGTGTGCTGTGCCTCTTTTTCTCCACACGTAGTGTTGTGTGTTTCTTCCAAACATCTCAACTTTGGTTTCATCTGTCCACAGAATATTTTGCCAGTACTGCTGTGGAACATCCAGGTGCTCTTGTGCAAACTGTAAACGTGCAGCAATGTTTTTTTAGGACAGCAATGGCTTCCTATGTGGTATCCTCCCATGAAATCCATTCTTGTTTAGTGTTTTACGTATTGTATATTTGGTATCAGGGATGTTAGCATATGCCAGAGACTTTTGTAAGTCTTTAGCTGACACTCTAGGATTCTTCTTCACCTCATTGAGCAGTCTGCGCTGTGCTCTTGCAGTCATCTTTACAGGACGGCCACTCCTAGGGAAAGTAGCAGCAGTGCTGAACTTTCTCTATTTATAGACAATTTGTCTTACCGTAAACTGATGCACAGCATGGCTTTTGGAGATACTTTTATAACCCTTTCCAGCTTTATGCAAGTCAACAATTCTTAATCGTAGGTCTTCTGAGAGCTCTTTTGTGCGAGGCATCATTCACATCAGGCAATGCTTCTTGTGAAAAGCAAACCCAGAACTGGTGTGTGTTTTTTATAGGGCAGGGCAGCACCAACACCTCCAATCTCATCTGATTGATTGGACTCCAGTTGGCTGACACCTCACTCCAATTAGCTCTTGGAGATGTCATTAGTCTAGGGGTTCACATACTTTTTCCACCTGCATTGTAAATGTTTACATGGTGTGTTCAATAAAAACATGGTAACATTTAATTCTTTGTGTGTTATTAGTTTAAGCAGACTGTGATTGTCTATTGTTTAGACTTAGATGAAGATCAGATCACATTTTATGACCAATTTGTGCATAAATCCATATCATTCCAAAAGGGTTCACATACTTTTTATTGCAACTGTACATTAAAAACAGTCCCTGCCCTCAATGAGCTTTCAGTCTAAAGTCCCTAACTCACATTAATACATACATAAACTATATTACCAAATGTATTGGGACACCTGCCTTTACATGCACATGAACTTTAATGGCATCCCAGTCCGTAGGGTTCAATATTGAGTTGGCCCACCCTTTGCAGCTATAACAGTTTCCACTCTTCTGGGAAGGATGTCCACAAGGTTTAGGAGTGTGTTTATGGGAATGTTTAACCATTATTCCAGAAGCGCATTTGTGAGGTTAGGCACTGATTTGTAATAAGAGAAGTCTTGGGACTTATTTCATGAGGCAAGGATAAAAACTATATGGAAAATAACTTTACTTGAATATCTATTTACTGTCTCAATTTTCCCACATGCGGTACTGCTATATACTTACTTAACCACTTGCCGACCGCGCACCGTCGAAATACGTCCACAAGGTGGCTCTGCTGGGCGAGAGCACGTAATATGACGTCCTCTCTCCAAGCCGCCACTAGGGGCGATCGCCGCCGGGCACACGCGATCGCTCGGTACAGAGCGGGGACCTGGAGCTGTGTGTGTAAACACACAGCTCCCGGTCCTGTCAGCAGGGGAAATGCTGATGTTCGGTTCATACAATGTATGAACCGAGGATCAGTGTTTCCCCTAGTGAGGCCACCCCCCCCCCCCCCACAGTAAGAACACACCCAGGCATACTTAACCCCTTCCCCGCCCCCTAGTGTTAACCCCTTCACTGCCAGTGGCATTTTTATAGTAATCCAATGCATTTTTATAGCACTGATCGCTATAAAAATGCCAATGGTCCCAAAAATGTGTCAAAAGTGTCCGAAGTGTCCGCCATAATGTCGGAGTACCGAAAAATAAAATCGCTGATCGCCACCATTACTAGTAAAAAAAAATTAATAAAAATGACATAAAACTACCCCCTATTTTGTAAACGCTATAACTTTTGCGCAAACCAATCAATAAACGCTTATTGCGATTTTTTTTTATGAAAAATATGTAGAAGAAAACGTATCGGCCTAAACTGAGGAAAAAAAATGTTTTTTTATATATTTTTGGGGGATATTTATTATAGCAAAATGTAAAAAATATTCATTTTTTTCAAAATTGTCGCTCTATTTTTGTTTATAGCGCAAAAACTAAAAACCGCAGAGGTGATCAAATACCACCAAAAGAAAGCTCTATTTGTGGGAAAAAAAGGACGCCAATTTTGTTTGGGAGCCACGTCGCACGACCGCGCAATTGTCTGTTAAAGCGACAGAGTCCCGAATCGCAAAAAGTACTCTGGTCTTTGGGCAGCAATATGGTCCGGGGGGTAAGTGGTTAATAGTACCTTTGTTCATGATAAGTATTTTGTATACACTCACATTTTAGATATCAATGTTAAGCTATTCCATTCCTAGTATTATTCAGTACAACATGGAGACCTCCATCCTCCCTTAGGGACACAGTACATGCATCCGACCTGCACAGGGGACCACAATAAATCAGCTCCCGTGGGAGGCTTTTTCCAGCATCCTCTATACTCCCGTACCACATGGTCTTATACCCTAGCCCTTTGTGAGTATTTAGGACTTTTTTATTCCCTTACTTATATCCTTTTTATATTTTAGTCAATCATTAGATTATATTGATATTTATATATTTTTTGTAGACATTTGGGCACATCTGCTTGTGATGAGGTGGTTTTACGCACAAAACGCATCGAGCACCAGGAGGATGTCATGTTTTAAAGTGAAAACCTGTATTTCCATCTGGACTATATCCTCTATGCTTTTATATTTTTACCGATCATATTATATGGAGTACAAATATTCTGCCCACTGGATACTGCAATGTGCTGTTTATCCATCTATCTATATATATACAGTATATATGAATACTAGTCACTCACTACTACGTATAGCTTATGCACCTGTTGTTTGCCTATCTATGTATACATATGAATTGTAACAATCTATCTATGTGTATATATATATATATATATATATATATATATATATATATATATTATTATATATATGAACTGACTTATGTTAATAAAATTGTTAAGTTATTTTCCATATAGTTTTTATCCTTTGCCTCATACAAAGTCCCAAGCCTTCTTCTTTTATTATAGATTCAGGGATGGAGATGCATGATGGCATTTGTCTCATATAAAGTCCCAATTTCCCCCTTACTATATAGGCACTTATCTGGAAAAGAAGGTCATAAAGACATGGATGAGCAAGTTTGGGGTGGAGGAACTTGCCTAGCCTGGACAGAATCCTGATCTCAACCCGAAAGAACACCTTTGGGATGAATTAGGGTAGAGACTGCAAGACAGGCCTTGCAGACTCCAGGTAGTTCTGTGGTTTGGATTCAAACTGATGACCCCAGTGCTGTCGGGCAGAAGTGATAGCCATTTAGCCACTGTGCTACATACATTGCAAAAAAAATGTATATGAGAATTTAAAGATACCAAACTGTTGTCATTAAAAATTTAGAATAAAAACATAACTGTATTAAACAAAAACAACATATTAAAATAATTATTCTGACTGAAAACATATCACCCCTAAAGTAGACCTAAACGTATGTCCTGTACACACGATCGGTCAATCCGATGAAAGCGGTCTGATGGATTTTTCCATCAGTTATCCGATGAAGCTGACTGATGATCAGTCGTGCCTACACACCATCGGTTAAAAAACGATTGTGTCAGAACGCGGTCACGTAAACCACATAAAACGGCACTATAAAGGAGAAGTTCAAATCCAATGGCGCCACCCATGGGGCTGCTTTTGCTGATTCCGTGTTACCGCGTGTTGGTAAAAGTTGGGTTAGAGCTGATTCGTGCTTTTCAGTCTCCGTGCTTTGCAGATCGTTTTCACATGTTCAGTTTGTGCTTGTGGGTTCATATCTGTCTTTCAGTGCTTGCAGTCAGGTCGTATCTGTTTTGCAGTGCGTTCCTGTCCGCTCTGTTTCTGTTTTTCAGTTCATTCTTTACAGGTTTTGCTGTTCCTGGGTGCGTTCTGTTTTAAGTGTGTTCTGACCAGCTGACCGGTTTGAAGCCATGTTGGAAGTGCGTTCTCATTCTCGAGTTCGTGCTGCATATGGGCTGTCTTCTGCAGTTCATAATATTTCCAGATCTGTGGCCGTGAACAGGGCGAGGAGGAGTTCATGGGCCAAGAATTGGTTGTGCCAGCGTGACCAATTTTCTCATATGCCTCTGCTTAGGGAAATCCAGGAGAATAACCCTGATGATTTCAGGAACTTTCTCCGTATGACGGACCCCGTTTTCCACCGTCTTTTGGATATTCTGTCCCCCTATATAACGAGGCAGGACACTGTGATGCTCCAAGCTCACAATCTATGTCTTTATTGTATGCTAATGTCTTGTATTTCTTGCATAATTCCCTAATTACCATGATTGTAATATGCTGTGAATGTCCCATTTGTCCCCATGCATGCTGTAAGCTTTGAATGCTCCTTTTTTGGCCTACATGCATATTTACCTTCACTAACCTCTCCAGCATGCTATCCTAGGCCCAAACACACCTAGCCTAGTCTTTTTCAAACTTGTTTTTTTGTCTGCTCCATTGTAGTTCTGCCCCCCCCACCTAAAATATTTTTTTCTGGGCCCCAACTCAGCTAGAACCCCCCCCCCCTCCCTTAAAATGTTTAATGGCCCATCAGAGGGGTGAGGAGTCTGATAAGTGGGACTATTTTATTTTTGGCATGGAATACTCAGTCAAATAAATGTTATACTGATGTTGGACAAGGATGTCTTTTGTATTGTATTGTGATTGCAATGTTTATGTGCCAAAGTACAAATATTTCTTTTTGTTTGACTCCACAGTTTCCTTCCACGCCACAGGAATGGCAGACTGTGGCTTCCCAATTTGCCCAGCGGTGGGACTTCCCTAACTGTGGAGGGGCAATAGATGGGAAACACATCCGCATAGTGCCGCCACCCCGTTCGGGGTCATACTATTTAAATTATAAAGGTTTTCAGTATAGTGTTGATGGCGGTGGTGTCGGCACAGTACGAGTTTTTGTATGTGGACATGGGGAAAACAGCCGGATGTCCGACGGCGGAGTATTCGCGCAGACAGAGTTTGCCCGACGTCTCCAGACTGCTGGCCTGGCACTGCCACGGGATGAAGACAATGTGGAGGGACTCCCTTTCGTGTTTGTCGCGGATGAAGCTTTCGGGCTTGGACCACACATCATGAGGCCGTTTCCCCAGAGAACCCTCACCCCGGAGAGGAGGGTTTTTAATTACCGGCTGGCCAGAGCCCGGAGGGTTGTCGAGAATGCCTTCGGGAGAATGGTCAGCTGGTACCGCCTGTTCCTGACAGCCATACACATGGCAGAATACAAACTGAACAGTATCATATTTTGCTGCTGCATACTTCACAATTTTTTGCACAGGCATTCAGAGACCTACCTTACAAACCTTGGACCTGAGGCCAGACATTCAGACAACCTTACTGGCCTGGACTCTGGCCATACTGGCTTGGCCCCCCGAACTGCTCAAGATGCCCGAGATAGATACGTGGAGTACTTCCGTGAAGTGGCGAGGAGTCTTTACGAGAAATTTGGGGTCAGGATGTCCAAGGAGCAGCTCCGTAAAAGGTGGTCTGACCTGAAATTGCGGGAGCCAGAGCAGTATAGGAAGATCAAGAAAATTATTGACAAAAGTAGGTATTTATCATGTGTTTGTTGCAATTATCTTTATTATATCTTTGCATGTTTTTCTGCATGTGCTTGTTTGGCCTGGTTGTACTTTTGAACATGGCAACTTTCAGGTTAGTGGGCAAAGTGTAGTATTTTGTGTTTATTTTTTTGTTTTTGTATTTTTTTAAAAAATAAATATGCTCTGGCATAGCGATGACCCCCCTGTAGGTGGGCCATCGCTATGCCAGAGCTTATTTCTTATTAAAAAAAATACAAAAACAAAAAAATAAACACAAAATACTACACTTTGCCCACTAACCTGAAAGTTGCCATGTTCAAAAGTACAACCAGGCCAAACAAGCACATGCAGAAAAACATGCAAAGATATAATAAAGACCCCCTACACTTTAGCCTTCTCGTCCACATCTTGCCCGGTGTCTTCTCCTGTCTTCTCCGTCCGTCCTTCAGCCTTCTCGTCTTCATCTTTTTCTTCCCCGGACGCAGCGCTTGAAATTGAATTAGCCGCTCCTGGGACCCGCCCCCCTCTGACGCCACAAGTAAACTCCTTAGAAAGTCATGTGCGTCAGAGGGGGGCGGGGTCACAGAGCGTCACACGGTGGGGAATACAATTTCAAGCGCGCCGTCCGGAGAAGAAGAAGCCGCCGCACTATGCGGACGAGCTTCCAATTGAAGTTCCCGCCATGTGACGCTCATGTAACCCCGCCCCCCTCTGACGCACATATACCACACGCGGACTTTCATATGAGTTAACCTGTGGCGTCAGAGGGGGGCGGATCCCAAGAGCGGGAACACGGCGGGGTCTTCAATTTCAAGCACAGCGCCCAGAAGATCAAGAAGATGTGGACGAGAAGGCCGAGGGACGGAGAAGAAGATGGGAGACGTCGGGCAAGATGTGGACGAGAAGACCCAAGAAAGAAGCAGAGGAAGAAACCCGAATGAAAGAAGAAGAAGGAACCGCGGAAAGAAGATTTTATTAAAAGATTTGTCAAAAACCGGCTACTGTCATTTTTCACACTTTTGTCACTTTTTTTGGGGTGAAATGGTAGAGGTACAATGTACCCCATTACCATTTCACATAGGGGGGGGCCGGGATCTGGGGGTCCCCTTTGTTAAAGGGGTCTTCCAGATTCTGATAAGCCCCCCGCCCGCAGACCCCCACAACCACCGGGCAAGGGTTGTGGGGATGAGGCCCTTGTCCCCATCAACATGGGGACACCCATGTTGAGGGCATGTGGCCTGGTGCGGTTCAGGAGAGGGGGGGGCAGCACTCTGTCCCCCCCTCTTTTCTGCGGCCGGCCAGGTTAACGTGCTCGGATAAGGGTCTGGTGTGGATTTTTAGGGGGACTCCACGCCATTTTTTTTTATTTGGGGTGGAGTTCCCCTTAAAATCCACACCAGACCTGAAGGGCCTGGTATGGATATTTGGGGGGACCCCACGCAATTTGTTTTTGTTTTTACGGCGGGGTTCCCCTTAATATCCATTCCAGACCTGAAGGGCCTGGTAATTTAATTTGGGGGGACCCCCATACATTTTTTTATTTTTTTAGTTTTAATGAGCAATGACTGTATTCTTTATAGCCATGAGTACTTTTAAATAACTTTTTTTTCACTTCAGAAATGACATCTTGTACAGGGACAGTTCTAAGCACGGGAAACATGCGTGTACCCCCCTCCCCCCCTGTATGAAATTTAAAGGAATATTTCACTTTTATTATTTCACTTTAACCACTTCCATACCGCGCCTATTCTGGCACTTCTCTCCTTCATGTAAAAATTATATTTATTTCCTGGGAAATTACTCAGGACCCCCAAACATTATATATAATTATTTAGCGGACACCCTAGGGAATAAAGTGGCGGTCATTTTTTATTTGATTTCCAACGGTATTTGCGCAATAATTTTTCTAACGCCTTTTTTTTTTGGGCCAAAAAAAAAAACGTTCATGAATTAAAAAATAACAAAACAGTAAAGTTAGCCCAATTTTTATGGATAATGTGAAAGATGATGTTGCACCGAGTAAATAGATACCAACTTGTCACGCTTTAATATTGCACACACTCATGGAATGGCGCCAAACTTTGGGACATAAAAATATCCATAGGCGATGCTTGATTTTTTTTTACAGGTGACCAGTTCAGAGTTACAGAGGAGGTCTAGGGCTAGAATTATTGCTCTCGCTCTAATGCACGCGTCAATACCTCACATGTGTGGTTTGAATGGTGTTTACATATGTGGGCGGGACTTACAAGCATATTCGCTTCTGAGTGCGAGCTACTAGGGACAGGGATGTTTATTTTTTATTTTTTTACCTAATATTTTTCTTTTTGCACTTTTCTGTCCCTTTTTTTTATTTTGGATCACTTTTAGTCCTATTTCAAGGAATGTAAACATCCCTTGTAATAGGACTAGTGTGTGACAGGTCCTCTTTATGGAGAGAGGCGGGGTCAATAAGGCTGGAAAGCATGGTATTGGGAAAAAAAAAAAAAGATCTCATGCTTTCAGCAGCAATAATGTTCGTTCAGCACAGTGGTGTAGTGTATAGCACTTTGACCTAGCAGCAAAAGGGTCGCTGGTTCAAATCCCGCCTGTGACACCATCTGCCTGGAGTTTGCATGTTCTCCCTGTGCCTGCGTGGATTTCCTCCCACATTATAAAAACATGCTGTAAATCGGATCCGATATAAATAAGCCCTAATATGCAGAAGTATATTTAGGTTTTGTGCTGCCCTAGGCCTCACTACATTTCTGCACCTCCTAATAGAAAAATGACCCATCCCTTCCTGTCAAGGCCACACCCTGTTTTTGTATGACCCGCCCAGGAATTTTCAGGACACACACACACTAGTTCTGGGGGAGAGGGGGGCACTGGATTACCTTAATTTGCATAGTTTTTCTCTCACTTCCTGTTTGGCTATGGGGCAGGGAGTGAAGGCAAATCTCCCCAATTGGACACAGATAATACAAAATAAACTGACAGGGCCTATAACCCTCCCTCCCTCCATCCAAAATTAAAGAAAATAAAAAGTGTTGATGATAGTTCTAGTTGAAGTACACATTTCAGAGAGTTTTATTGAGAGGCCTAAGAAAATATAACCATGCCAATAGGCCAGGATACAGCGTTGCTAATATGTAGGAATGTGTGTGATAGGGCCACCCACAAACACCACCCAATGTTAACTAAAAAATTATTCATTTGCAAATAAGTATTATCTGCTAATTTTTTGGGGATGTCTGCACCCCTGATAATAACATTTGTGAGGGGTCTTCACCCTTTCTAATTCAAATTCATTCACTTCCTGTCACATAGCCAAACAGGAAGTGAGGGTAAATCCTTACTAATATCTTTTCTTGGGGACACAGAGATCAATCCAAATAGTTTCCCATTATGTAAATTGCACTCTAGCATTTTGCTGTGTACACCCCAAATTATTAGGGATCTTGGACTTTGGGGTCCATTTACTAAAGGCAAATCCACTTTGCACTACAAGTGGACAAGCAAGGAAGAAAACAAAACAACTTTGCTTCTACAGGATTGGATGTTAAAACCATCAGTGCTTCCTCTCTGATTTTCAGCGACTACGCTTGTACTGCAGAGTGGCTTTGCCTTTACTAAACCCCAAACTAAATAATCATTTGGGGCAGGGATCCTCAAACTACGGCCCTCCAGCTGTTGTAGAACTACACATCCCATGAGGCCTTGTAATGCACAGACATGACTAGGCATGATGGGAATTGTAGTTCCTGAACAACTGGAGGGCCGTAGTTTGAAGACCCATGATTTGGGGTGTACACAGCAGTGCTGGAGTGCAATTTGCTTAATGGGGACACTAGTTAGATTGACCTGTGTCCCCAAGAAAAGACACTGGTAGGGTTTTAACCTCACTTCCTGTTCAGCTGTGTGACAGGATGTGAAGCCAATTTTAAGAAAAGGGACACAAAGCTCAACCCAAAAAAAAAACACAAGCAGGGGTTCTAACACTCACTTGGCTTCCCTCAAACACCCACAATTTGAATAGGATTGCCTTGCGCTAGATTTAAGCACAGTGCTGGAAATCAGCACTTCAAGCCTGTCCACCAATACCCCCCCCCCCCCCCCCCCAACAGGCCATGTGTGCAGGTTTTCCTTCATCTTGCACATGTGCTTTAAAAGACAGTCTGGACAGCAATTCTTGATAAGAGAAATCCACAAAACATGTCCTGTCGGGGTACTTGAGGGCTGAGGACCACTGCAGTAAAAATAAAATACTTACCACGTTGTCTTTAATTTCCTGGTGAATAAACATGGCAAACATTTCATGATTACACACCAGGAAAGAAGCTTAGACAAAAATCACACCTAATTTGTTAGGCCCAAACCTATTTCAGCTGCAGCTGTCAAAATATGTAGCATGAAAAAGTAACAAAAAACAAACTTCAAAATTTGAAAGTAATTTTTATTGGTCAACAAAACAAGGAAAGCAAAAAAGACAAACAAACACACACACAAACAAAAATACATTTCAAAAATCAAAATAAACATAGGTTAACCGTCCCAACATCTTCAGGATCTTTTTTCAAAATAAGGCAGCAGAGACAAATACATCAAAGTGATCATTATTTAAAAATAAACAAAAAACATTGGAAAAATAAAAATAAACATGCTCCAAACCACATTTCTGTTTAGCAACAACATTCCTGCCAGCTTGCCCCTCTGAGGGCAGCTGAGGACTGATCGATCCACGCTTTTTATAACATGTGTGCTAATTAATTAATTTCAGTCTCTAGTTTGGGTGAGCTTGTAAGTGCTTACACCTGGTATGGATGTCCTTAAATTACTAACCGACCCATATGAGCATCCAAGTGATTTTCACCCTTTAAAAAGAAAGGAAACATTTTCTAAGTGTCTGAGCATGCTCAGTTCATCTCACATGCAGGAACAAAGCTGCAATGGCTGTTGAAAGCATGAGAGCTTTTTTTTTTCCCCTGAACTCATGCTTTCCAGCCTGAAGGGGAGGTCTTAGTGAATTATTATGTAACAAAAATAAATAATAATAATTAAAATGCCCCTGTCCTCCCAGTCAGAAGCGAACACGCACATTTTTTTTCTTCAGGTTACCAGTTTAGAGTTACAGAGGAGGTCTAGTGCTAAAAGAATTGCTCTCACTCTAACGCACGCGTCAATACCTCACATGTGTGGTTTGAACGATGTTTACATGACTTACGCAAGTCCCGCCCACATATGTAACACATGTGAGGTATTGACGCGTGCGTTAGAGCGAGAGTAATACTTTTAGCACTAGACTTTCTCTGTAGCAATAAACTGGTAACCTGAAAAAAAGTACTGAAGTTTGGCGCCATTCCATGAGTGTTTGCAATAGTAAAGCGTGACATGTAAGGTATCTATTTACTCGGTGTAACATCATCTTTCACATTATCACCAAAAATTGGGCTCACTTTAGTGTTTTGTTATTTTTTAACCACTTGAGCCCCGGACCATATTGCTGGTCAATGACCGGGCCAGCTTTTGTGATTCGGCAAGGCGTCGCTTTAACTGACAATTGCTTGGTCGTGCGACGTGGCTCCCAAACAAAATTGGCAACCTTTTTTTTCCCACAAAGAGAGCTTTATTTTGGTGGTATTTGATCACCTCTGCGTTTTTTTATTTTTTAGAGCTATAACCAAAAATAGAGCGACAATTTAAAAAAATAAAGCATAATTTTGACTTTTTGCTATAATAAATATCCCCAAAAATATATATTATATAAAAAAAAAATCCCTCAGTTTAGGCTGATACGTATTCTACATCTTTTTGGTTCCAAAAAAATCACAAATAGCGTTTATTGATTGGTTCGGGCAAAAGTTATAGCGTCTACAAAATAGGGGTTATTTTTATGGCATTTTTGTTAATTTTTTTTTTTACTAGTTATTGCGGCGATCAGCGATTTTTATCGGTACTGCGACATTATGGCGGACACATCGGACACTTTTTGGGAACCATTGGCATTTTTCTAGCGATCGGTGCTATAAAAATGCATTGCTTACTATAAAAATGCCACTGGCAGGGAAGGGGTTAACACTAGGTGTGAGGGAGGGGTTAAATATGTTCCCTGGGTGTGTTCTAACTGAAGGGGGGGTGGGACTGACATGGGTAAATGACAGATCGCTGTTCATGAAGGGGAACTTCAGACCAAAAAAATAAATAACGTGGGTTCCCCTCCAGGTGCATACCAGGCTCTTAGGCTTGGTCTGGAACATAAGGGGTTAAACCCGCACCGAAAACCAGGGCGGGGTTCCCCCCCAGATCCAGACCGAGCCCTTATCCCAAGCACGCAGTCTGGCCGGACAGGAATGGGGGTGGGGACGAGCGAGCGCCCCCCCTCCTGAGCCATACCAGACCGCATGCCCTCGACATGGGGGAGTGTTTGCTTTGGGGGAGGGGGCACTGCCCCCCACCCCAAAGCACCCTGTCCTCATGTCGATAGGCACAAGAGCCTCTTCCCGACAACCCTGGCCGTTGGTTGTCGGGGTATGCGGGCGGGGGGCTTATCAGAATCTGAGAGCCCCCTTTAATAGGGTGGCCCCCAGATTCCGGCCCCCCCACCCTATGTGAATGAGTATGGGGTACATTGTACCCCTACCCATTCACCTGGGGGGAAAATTTAAAACAAATAAGACACCACACACATTTATAAATTAATTCTTCTGCCGGGGCCCCCCACCACCACCCCATTGGGCCCGGCCTTCTGCCGGGGGGTGCACCTACCCCCCCCCCCCGGTCTTCTGCGCCGTCTTCCGCCGGGACCCCCTTCACCATGAAGCTCCTTGCTTATGGGGGAGGGTCCCGGGCTTCGTCGGTTTCTGCCGGGGGGTGCACCTACCCCCCCCCCCGTCTTCTGCGCCGTCTTCCGCCGGGACCCCCTTCACCATGAAGCTCCTTGCTTATGGGGGAGGGTCCCGGGCTTCGTCGGTTTCTGCCGGGGGGGTGCCTCTCGATGGCCTTTTCTGCCTGGCTCCTCCGCGGGGGCCAGGGGTTGTCTCCACTGTCTTCCGCCGGAGGGCGCCATCCTCCGGGCTTCTGCGGTGCCTTCCGCTTCTGCCTGGCTCCTCCGGGAGCTCAGGGCTTGTCTCCGCTGTGTTCTCCCTTCTCTTCCATTCGATGTTGACACGACGAGGTCTCGCGCTGGAATGCCGTCTGAGCAGTGGGCATTGACTTATATAGGGCAATGCCACCATGTGACCTCAACCCATGTGACATCACATTCCCTGGGCATGATGGGAATGTGATGTCACATGGGTTGAGGTCACATGGTGGCATTGCCCTATATAAGTCAATGCCCACCGCTCACACGGCATGTCAGCGCGGGACCTCGTCGTGTCAACATCGAATGGAATCAAAAAGAAGGGGGGATGAAGGGGAGGAGGAAGGAAAGGAGATAAGAAAATCGAAAAACCAGAGACACAGAGAAAAAAGAAAGGGGAAAAAAAGGGAAGAGAGAAATTATGAAAACACGAGGATAGCACTCACATGGGCCACATCTGTAAATATATTAAAGGGGAACAACACCTGAGGTAGACATTGATGGTCAGACTTTCAGGCCTGAAAGTCTGACCATCAATGTCTACCTCAGGTGTTGTTCCCCTTTAACATCGAATGGAAGAGAAGGGAGAACACAGCGGAGACAAGCCCTGTCCCCCGGAGGAGACAGGCAGAAGAGGGAACAGAGAAGAAAGAAGCGGAAAGAAAGCCCTGGGCTCCGCGGGGGAGACAGGCAGAAGAGGGAACAGAGAAGAAAGAAGCGGAAAGAAAGCCCTGTCCCCCGGAGGAGACAGGCAGAAGAGGGAACGCCAAGACAGCAGAGAAAAGACCGGTGAGTTGGCGCACCCCCGGCAGAAGACGAACAAGACCGGAGCCCTGGCGAAAGGCACCGGAAAGACCGGGGGATAGGAGCCATCCCCCGGCAGAAGTCGCCGAAGTCCGTATGCCCCCCCTAATGAAAAAGAGCTCAAATGGGTTGGGGGGCCCCGGCGGAAGGCACCGGATAAGACCGGGGTGGGATGGCGCCCTCCCCCGGCAGAAATCGGCGAAGCCCAGGGTCCCGGCGGAAAATCGGGAGAGAAGAAACCCCCCCCCCTTCTGACAGAGCTAAAGAAGAAAGGGGGGGCCCCGGAGCTGATTAATAAATTATTTTATTCTGTGTGGTGTGTTTTTTTACTTTACACTTTTCCCCCAGGTGAATGGGTAGAGGTACGATGTACCCCATACTCATTCACATAGGGTGGGGGGCCGGCATCTGGGGGCCCCCTTATTAAAGGGGGCTCGCAGATTCCGATTAGCCCCCGCCCGCATACCCCGACAACCAATGGCAAGGGTTGTCGGGAAGAGGCTCTTGTCCCTATCGACATGGGGACAAGAGTGCTGTGGGGTGGGGGGGCAGTGCCCCCCTCCCCCACAGCACACACTCCCCCATGTTGAGGGCATGCGGTCTGGTACGGCTCAGGAGGGGGGGCGCTCGCTCGTCCCCACCCGCATTCCTGTCCGGGCCAGACTGCGTGCTTGGGATGAGGGCTTGGTTTGGATCTGGGGGGGAACCCCGCGCCAATTTTCGTGGCGGGTTTAACCCCTCACGTTCCAGACCAAGCCTAAGAGCCTAATGTACCCCTGGAGGGGGACCCGCGCCGGTTTCTTGTTTGAAATTTGGCGCGGAGTTCCCCTTCATGGTCAGCACAGGCTGAAAACAGGTCGGAGATTCCCGTGCGCCGCGTCACGCAGCGCAATTACGTGTACGCCGCTTGGTATTTACCAAGATTTTCTCGGCGTACTGACAAGGGGCACGGGAAGCTCTGAAATTTCTCTGTACGCATGCCCAGTATGAAAATGAACCTCCCGAGGTTCAGGCGCACTGTGCAAGCGTACGGGGATCGGTTTCCAAAAATCACTTTCACTTTCAATTCGGCCCGCCAAACACAGTCAAACACATGTCACTTCACTTCCCCTGCATCACCCCACCTCCCCCCTAATAAACTCCCGCCCGAATCCCCGATATTTACTTTTCAATGTGCCGTGCGCCAGGTCTATAGTAGTGCTCAATGCGCCCTCTCCTGGGCGCACTGAGCACTTTAGTAACTAAGGAAATACACTGCACTAGCAGCGTATTTCTTTAGTAAAGGTCAAAACGGCTGTTACTCCTGCTTTTGCTCCGAGTCATTGAGCAAAGGCTTGATACATCAGCCCCAGGGTCTGCAGTTAAATCATCATTACACAACAATGGAGGAGGAGGCTCCGGAATGTGACAGCCAGGAGGAGGAAGGGGTGAGTGGCAGCCAGGAGGAGGATGGGCCAAGTGGCAGTCAGCAGGTGCCCAGGCCCAGTGGCAGCACTGAATCACAGGTGCCTCCCCTCCAGATGCGCCCAAAAAGACCAAGGCACATTTCCCAGCTGGAGGAGGAGTCTCTGTAGGTCATTAGGGAGGCAGCTGCCATCATGAGGGCCCCCCTTAACCCCGTAGAGGGCTACAGCTCCTACCTCACTGACCAGCTGCAGAGAATGCAGGAGGGACAACGGGCACTGGCAGAGGGGAAGAAGAGGGGAAGAAGGGGCCTGCTGACTGAGACAACACACCTCAGTGACCTGGCCCAGTCTCCTCCTCCTCCTCCTCCTGCTCCTCATGTTATTGATTTTGTTGTTTATCATGGTGAAATCTGCCTTTGGGGTCCAAAGTCTGCATATATTTGGCTGATTGCTCAATTGTTGCCCTTCATGTTAATTTTTTTGGTCCAGAATAAATGGAGATTTAATTTAAGTTAAATACTTGTCTATGTTTTTTCTGGTGAATAGCCATAAAACATTTCAGAAATACAATGTGTAATTAACAAAGAACACAACCTCCTTGAGGGGGGGGGGGGTAATGTTGTTGTGATAACTTGATAAAAAAAAAATATTTTGGAGATCTGGCTTTTAAAAAAAAAAGGATTATTAATGAGATCACAAGCAAATACCATCAGCAAAACAATGGGCCTGATTTACTAAGCTATGTGCGCTGCGCTGGTTCATGCATTAATTAGTACTCCGGGTGGAGGCTTAATCAGGCGCATGAACCAGCGTAGCAGCCGGCGCATTGAAACTAATATGTAAAGCCGCGCCGAACTCCCTATAGAAGTCTATGGGAGAAATCAAAAGTGTTCATTTTAAAGGCTAATCTGCAAGTTTTGTCCTAAAAAGTGTTTGGGGACCTCAGTCCTGCCCCAGGGAACATGTATCAATGCTTTTTTTATTTTTTAAAACGGCCGTTTTTTCGGGAGCAGTGAAATTAATAATTCTTAAAGTGAAACAATAAAAGTGAAATATTCCTTTAAATTTCGTACCTAGGGGGGGTGTAATGTCAGCATGTGAAATAGCGCATTTTTCCCGCACTTAGAACTCCCCCTGCACAAAGTGACATTCTGAAGGAAAAAAGTCATTTAAAAATTCACACGCGGCTATAATGAATTGTCGGCTCTGACAATTCTAAAGGGATTCATTCATAAAACAAACAAAAAAATGTGTAGGGGTTCCCCCAAATTAAATTACCAGGCCCTTCAGGTCTGGAATGGATATTAAGGGGAACCCCGCCGTAAAAACCCCCAAAAAAAAAGACGTGCGGTTCCCGGCAAATATCCATTCCAGACCCTTCAGGTCTGGTGTGGATTTTAAGGGGAACTCCACCCCAAATTGAAAAAAAAAATGGCGTGGAGTCCCCCTAAAAATCCACACCAGACCCTTATCCGAGCACGTTGACCTGGCCGGCCGCAGAAAAGAGGGGGGGACAGAGTGCGGCCCCCCCCCCTCTCCTGAACCGCACCAGGCCACATGCCCTCAACATGGGGAGGATGTCCCCATGTTGATGGGGACAAGGGTCTCATCCCCACAACCCTTGCCCGGTGGTTGTGGGGGTATGCGGGCGGGAGGTTTATCAGAATCTGGAAGACCCCTTTAACAAAGGGGACCCCCAGATCCTGACCCCCCCCCTGTGTGAAATGGTAATGGGGTACATTGTACCTCTACCATTTCACCCCAAAAAAAATGTCAAAGTGATAAAAATGACAGTAGCCGGTTTTTGACAAATCTTTTAATAAAGTCTTCTTTTCTTCTTTCCTTCGGGGTTCTTCCGCTGCTTCTTCTCGTCCACATCTTGCCCGACGTCTTCTTCTATCTTCTCAGTCCGTCCTTCCGCCTTCTGGTCCCGCATCTTGCCCGTTGTCTTCTCCGTCCGCCTCCTCGTCCGCATCTTGGGTCTTCTGCGGTCTTCTTCTCGGTCCGCCGCCTTCTCGTCCCCTGCGTTTGAATTGTAATTGGCCGCCGTTTTCCCGCTCCTGGGACCCGCCCCCCTCTGACGCCACAAGTAAACTCCTTAGAAGGTCATGTGCGTCAGAGGGGGGCGGGGTCACATGAGTGTGACACGGCGGGAACTTCTTCTCCGGGCGGCGCGATTGAAATTGAATTCCCCCGCTGTGTGACGCTCTGCGACCCCGCCCCCCTCTGACGCACATGACCTTCTAAGGAGTTTACTTGTGGCGTCAGAGGGGGGCGGGTCCCAGGAGCGGGAAAACGGCGGCCAATTACAATTCAAACGCAGGGGACGAGAAGGCGGCGGACCGAGAAGAAGACCGCAGAAGACCCAAGATGCGGACGAGGAGGCGGACGGAGAAGACAACGGGCAAGATGCGGGACCAGAAGGCGGAAGGACGGACTGAGAAGATAGAAGAAGACGTCGGGCAAGATGTGGACGAGAAGAAGCAGCGGAAGAACCCCGAAGGAAAGAAGAAAAGAAGACTTTATTAAAAGATTTGTCAAAAACCGGCTACTGTCATTTTTATCACTTTGACATTTTTTTTGGGGTGAAATGGTAGAGGTACAATGTACCCCATTACCATTTCACACAGGGGGGGGGTCAGGATCTGGGGGTCCCCTTTGTTAAAGGGGTCTTCCAGATTCTGATAAACCTCCCGCCCGCATACCCCCACAACCACCGGGCAAGGGTTGTGGGGATGAGACCCTTGTCCCCATCAACATGGGGACATCCTCCCCATGTTGAGGGCATGTGGCCTGGTGCGGTTCAGGAGAGGGGGGGGGCCGCACTCTGTCCCCCCCTCTTTTCTGCGGCCGGCCAGGTCAACGTGCTCGGATAAGGGTCTGGTGTGGATTTTTAGGGGGACTCCACGCCATTTTTTTTTTCAATTTGGGGTGGAGTTCCCCTTAAAATCCACACCAGACCTGAAGGGTCTGGAATGGATATTTGCCGGGAACCGCACGTCTTTTTTTTTTGGGGTTTTTACGGCGGGGTTCCCCTTAATATCCATTCCAGACCTGAAGGGCCTGGTAATTTAATTTGGAGGGACCCCCTTTTTTTTTTTTTTTTAATGAGCAATGACTCTATTCTTTATAGCCATGAGTACTTTAACCACTTGCCCACCGGGTTAATTCTGGCACTTCTCTCCTTCATGTGAAAATCACAATTTTTTGGCTAGAAAATTAATCAGAACCCCCAAACATTATATATTTTTTTTTAGCAGACATCCTAGGGAATAAAATGGCAGTCATTGCAATACTTTTTGTCACACCGTATTTGCGCAGCGGTCTTACAAGCGCACTTTTTTTGGATAAAAATCACTTTTTTGAATTAAAAAATAAGACAACAATACATTTTGCCCAATTTTTTTCTATATTGTGAAAGATAATGTTACGCCGAGTAAAATGATACCCAACATGTCACGCTTAAAAATTGCGCCCGCTCGTGGCATGGCGTCAAACTTTTACCCTTTAAAAAACTCGATAGGCGACGTTTAAAAAATTCTACAGGTTGCATTTTTTGAGTTGCAGAGTAGGTCTAGGGCTAGAATTATTGCTCTCACTCTAACGATCGCGGCGATACCTCACTTGTGTGGTTTGAATACTGTTTTCATATGCGGGCGCTACTCGCGTATGCGTTTGCTTCTGTGCGCGAGCTCGTCGCGACGGGGCGCTTTAAAAAATTTTTTTGGGGTTTTCTTATTTATTTTTATTTAGTTTTATAATGTTTTACACTGAAATAAAAAAATAAAAAAAAAATGATCAGTTTTCTTCCTATTACAAGGAATGTAAACATCCCTTGTAATAGGACTAGTGTGTGACAGGTCCTCTTTATGGAGAGAGGCGGGGTCAATAAGGCTGGAAAGCATGGTATTGAAAAAAAAAAAATAGATCTCATGCTTTCAGCTGCAATCATGTTCGTTCACCACAGTGGTGTAGTGTATAGCACTTTGACCTAGCAGCAAAAGAGTCGTTGGTTCGAATCCCGCCCGTGACAGCATCTGCATGGAGTTTGCATGTTCTCCCTGTGCCTGCGTGGGTTTCCTCCCACAATATAAAAACACGCTGTAAATCGGTTCCGGTCTAAATAAGCCCTAATATGCAGTAGTATATTAAGGTTTGGTTCTGCCCTAGGCCTGACTACATATCTGCACCTCCTAATAGAAAAATGACCCACCCCTTCCTGTCAAGGTCACACCCTGTTTTTGTATAACCCCGCCCAGTAATTTTCAGGGGACCCACACACTAGTTCTGGGGGGGCACTGGATTCCCTTAACCACTTCCATACCAGGCACTTACGCACCTTCCCGCCCAAGCCAATTTTCAGCTTTCAACACTGTCGCACTTTGAATGGCAATTGCGCGGTCATACAACACTGTACCCAAACAAAATTGGCGTCCTTTTTTCCCCACAAATAGAGCTTTCTTTTGTTGTTATTTGATCACCTCTGCGTTTTTTTTTTTGCGCAACAACTAAAAAAAGACTGCAAATTTTGAAACAAAAAAACCTTTTTCTTTTTTTAGGTTAATTTTTTTGTAAATAAGTTTTTCTCTTTCAATTACGGGCACTGATATGGCGGCACTGATGGGCCCCGATGAGATGGCACTGATGGACATCGATGAGGTAGTACTGACGGCACAGATGAGGTGGCATTGATTGGCGGCGCTGCTATGCGGCACTGATGGGCACTCATAGGCGGCACTGATGGGCGGCACAGATGGGCGGCACTTATGGGTGGCACTGATGGATACTTATGGGCGGCACTTATGGGTGGCACTGATGGATACTTATGGGTGGCACAGGTGGGCACTGATAGGTGGGCACTGTGCATGGATGGGCACTGTGGGGTGGCACTGATTTTCCCAGTCAGTGCCCATTTGTGGGCACTGATTGGCATCTTTTTTCTTATGTTTTAATGCTTTTTGTTTTTTTGTTCTATAATTTTTTTTTTTTTGCACACCCTGGTGGTCCAGGGTGGGCATCCCTGGTGGTCCAGTGTGGTGATCCGAGGGGGGGCTGCGCTGATAAACAATCAGCGCGAACGCCCCCTGTCAGGAGAGCCGCCGATCGGCTCTCCTATACTCGCGTCTGTAAGACGCGAGTGAGGAAGAGCCATCGATGGCTCTTCCTGTTTACATCGTGATCAGCCGTGATTGGACACGGCTGATCACGTGGTAAAGAGTCTCCGTCTCCGTGAGAGACTCTTTACCGAGATCGGAGATGCAGGGTGTCAGACTGACACCCCGCATCACCGATCGCCGCGCTGCGTGCCCCCACAGGCGCGTGCGGCATGAAATCCTGCAGGACGTCCTGTCAGGATTGCGTAACCACTTCCCGGACGTAAATCGGCCATAGGCTGGGCGGGAAGTGGTTAATTTGCATAGTTTTTCTCTCACTTCCTGTTTGGCTATGGGGCAGGAAGTGAAGGCAAATCTCCCCAATTGGACACAGATAATCCAAAATAAACTGACAGGGCCTATAACCCTCCCTCACTCTATCCAAAATGAAAGAAAATAAAACTTGTTGATTATAGTTCTTGTCAGGGGCGGACTGACCATTGAGTCACTCGGGCACTGCCCGAGGGCCCCATGCCACTAGGGGGCCCCATCCGGGTTGCCAGGCTCAGTAAAACCAGGGACAGTATGTAAAAATCTGTGTTTTTTTTAGATCTGTCCCTGATATGTCCGAAAATGACATGCTTTTAATGTGAATATCCCAAGATTTTAGCTGCCCGCCTCTGCACTACCTCCTGGCGTGGTGGTCATCTGTAAGCCAGAGGGGCCCCATAATCTTCTATTGCCCGGGGGCCCCATGAGTTGTCAGTCCGCCCCTGGTTCTAGTTTAAGCACAAATTTCATAGAGTTTTATTGAGAGCCCTAAGAAAATATAACCATGCCAATAGGCCAGGATAGAGCGTTGCTAATATGTAGGAATGTGTGTTAGAGCACCCCACCCAATGTTAACTAAAAAATTATTAATTTGCAAATAAGTATTATCTGCTCATTTTTTTGGGGATGTCTGCACCCCTGATAGTGACAACATTTGTGAGGTGTCTTCACCCTTTCTAATTCATTCACTTCCTGTCACATAGCCAAACAGGAAGTGAGGGTAAAACCTTACTAATATATTTTCTTGTGGACACAGATCAATCTAAATAGTTTCCCATTATGTAAATTGCACTCTAGCATTTTGCTGTGTACACCCCAAATTATTAGGGATCTTGGACTTTGGGGTCCATTTACTAAAGGCAAATCCACTCCTACAAGTGCAAAGCAAGGAAGAAAACAAAACAACTTTGCTTCTACAGGATTGGATGTTAAAACCATCAGTGCTTCCTCTCAGATTTTCAGCAACTATGCTTGTACTGCAGAGTGGCTTTGCCTTTACTAAACCCCAAACTAAATAATCATTTGGGGCAGGGATCCTCAAACTACGGCCCTCCAGCTGTTGTAGAACTACACATCCCATGAGGCCTTGTAATGCACTGACATTCACAGACATGACTAGGCATGATGGGAATTGTAGTTCCTGAACAACTGGAGGGCCGTAGTTTGAAGACCCATGATTTGGGGTGTACACAGCAGTGCTGGAGTGCAATTTGCTTAATGGGGACACTAGTTAGATTGACCGGTGTCCCCAAGAAATGACACTGGTAGGGTTTTAACCTCACTTCCTGTTCAGCTGTGTGACAGGAAGTGAAGCCAATTTTAAGAAAAGGGACACAAAGCTCAACACAAAAATAAAAAAACACAAAGCAGGGGTTCTAACACTCACTTGGCTTCCCTCAAACACCCACAATTTGAATAGGATTGCCTTGCGCTAGATTTAAGCACAGTGCTGTAAATCAGCACGTCAAGCCTGTCCACCAATAGCAAACCCCCCCCCCCCCCACAGGCCATGTTTGCAGGTTTTCCTTCATCTTGCACATGTGCTTTAAAATAGTCTGGACAGCAATTCTTGATAAGAGAAATCCCCAAAACATGTCCTGTCGGGGGTACTTGAGGGCTGAGGACCACTGCAGAATAAATAAAATACTTACCAGTTTTTGTCTTTAAAGTCAGGGAGAATAAACATGGCAAACATTTCATGATTACACACCAGGAAAGAAGCTTAGACAAAAATCACACATAATTTGTTAGGCCCAAACCTAGTTCAGCTGCAGCTGTCAACATATGTAGCATGAAAAAGTAACAAAAGACAAACTTAACAATTTTAAAGTAATTTTTATTGGTCAACAAAACAAGGAAAGCAAAAAAAGACAAACAAACAAAAATACATTTCAAAATTCTAATTAACCATAGCTTTACACATTTTTCATAAAATAAGGCCACATAGACAAATACATCAAAGTGAACATTATTTAAAAATAAACCAAAACCATTGGCAAAATAAAACAAAACCCATGCAACAAACCACATTTGTGTTTAGCAACAGCATTTCTGCCAGCCTGCCCCTTCTGAGGGCAGCTGAGGAATGATCGATCCAAGCTTTTTATAACAGTGCTAGTAATGAAGCAATTGAAATCACATGACCAAATTGCAGTCTCTAGTTTGGGTGAGCTTGTAATTGGGCACACCTGCAATTAATCCAAACCACGCTCTATGAGCATCCAATGAGTGTTTTTCACCTTTTAAAAAGAAAGGATATTTTTTTTCTAAGTGTTTGAGCATGCTCAGTTCATCACACATGTAGGAACCAAGCTGCAATGGAATGAGAGCTTTTTTTTTTTGTTTCCCCTGATCTGATGCTTTCCAGCCTGAAGGGGAGGTGTTAAAGACAGAAGTAAACACGCACATTTAATAATCTATTTGTGTGAAAAAAAAGGTTGCCAATTTAGTTTGGGAGCCACGTCGCACGACTGCGCAATTGTCAGTTAAAGCGACGCCGCGCCGAATCACAAAAACTTGCCCGGTCATTGACCAGAAATATGGTCCGGGCTCAAGTGGTTAAAAATTAACAAAACACAAAAGTGAGCCCAATTTTTGGGGATAATGTGAAAGATGATGTTACACTGAGTAAATAGATACCTTACATGTCACGCTTTACTATTGGAAACACTCCTGCAATGGGGCCAAAATGAATTCCGTGAATATCCCCATAGGCGACCTTTTATTTTTTTTTCCAGGTTACCAGTTTATAGTTACAAAGAAAGTCTAGTGGTAAAAGTATTGCTCTCGCTCTAACGCACGCGTCAATACCTCACATGTGTGGTTTGAACGATGTTTATATATGTGGGCGGGACTTGCGTAAGTCCCGCCCACATATGTAAAAATTATTTTTACTTTTTGCTATAATAAATATCCCCAAAAATATATATTCAAAAAACTAAAAAACCCCTCAGTTTAGGCCGATACGTATTCTACATCTTTTTGGTTCCAAAAAATCGCAAATAGCGTTTAGTGTTTGTTTTTTGCAAAAGGTATAGCGTCTACAAATTTTTTTTTTTTGTTGTTTTAACTAGTTATTGGGGCGATCAGCGATTTTTATCGGTACTGCGACATTATGGCGGACACATCGAACACTTTTTTGGAACCATTGGCATTTTTCAGCGATCAGTGCTGTAAAAAATGCATTGCTTACTCAAAAAATGCCACTGGCAGGGAAGGGGTTAACACTAGGTGCGAGGGAGGGGTTAAATATGTTCCCTGGGTGTGTTCTAACTGTAGGGGGGGGGGATGGGACTGACATGTGTAAATGACAGATCGCTGTTCATGAAGGGGAACTCCAGACCCCCCCAAAAAAAATAAGGTGGGTTCCCTCCAGGTGCATACCAGGCTCTTAGGCTTGGTCTGGAACATAAGGGGTTAAACCGGGGCCCAAAAAAATAGCGTGCCCCCCCCCCCCCCCCCAAGATCCAAACCAAGCCCTTATCCCAGGCACGCAGTCTGGTCAGACAGGAATGGGGGTGGGGACGAGCGAGCGCCCCCCTCCCTCCTGAGCCATACCAGACCACATGCCCTCAACATGGGGGAGTGTGTGCTGTGGGGGAGGGGGGCACTGCCCCCCCACCCCAAAGCACTCTTGCCCCCATGTCGATAGGGACAAGAGCCTCTTCCCGACAACCCTGGCCGTTGGTTGTCGGGGTATGCGGGCGGAGAGCTTATCAGAATCTGAGAGACCCCTTTAATAAAGGGGTCCCCAGATTCCGGCCCCCCACCCTATGTGAATGAGTATGGGGTACATCGTACCTCTACCCATTCACATGGGGGAAATGTAAAGTAAAAAAAAAACACCACACAGAATAAAATATTTTATTAATCTGCTCCGGAGCCCCCCCTTTCTTCTTTAGCTCTCTTAGAAGGGGGGGTTTCTTCTCTCCCGATCTTCCGCCGGGACCCTGGGCTTCGGTGATTTCTGCCGGGGGAGGGCGCCATCCCTCGGTCCTCTCCGGAGCCTTCCGCCGGATGCCCCCACCCCATTTAAGCTCTTTTTCATTAGGGAGGGGCATCCGGACTTCGGGGTCTTCTGCCGGGGGATGGCGCCTATCCCCCGGTCTTTCCGGTGCCTTCCGCCAGGGTTCCGGTCTTCCTGGTCTTCTGCCGGGGGTGCGCCAACTCCCAGGTCTTTTCTCTGCTCCCTCTTCTGCCTGGCTCCCCCGCGGAGCCAGGGCTTTCTTCCGTCTTCTTTCTTCTCTCTTCCTTCTTCTGCCTGTCTCCTCCGGGAGCACAGGGCTTGTCTGCGCTGTCTTCTTCCTTCTCTTCCATTCGATGTTGACACGACGAGGTTCCGCGCTGACATGCCGTGTCAGCGGCGGGCATGGACTTATATAGGGTAATGCCACCATGTGACCTCAACCCATGTGACATCACATTCCCTGGGCATGATGGGAATGTGATGTCACATGGGTTGAGGTCACATGGTGGCATTGCCCTATATAAGTCCATGCCCACTGCTCAGACGGCATTCCAGCGCCGGACCTCGTCGTGTCAACATCCAATGGAAGAGAAGGGAGAAGACAGCGGAGACAAGCCCTGTGCTCCCGGAGGAGACAGGCAGAAGAAGGAAGAGAGAAGAAAGAAGACGGAAGAAAGCCCTGGCTCCGCGGGGGAGCCAGGCAGAAGAGGGAGCAGAGAAGACAGAAGAGAAAAGACCGGGGAGTTGGCGCACCCCCGGCAGAAGACCAGGAAGACCGGAACCCTGGCGGAAGGCACCGGAAAGACCGGGGGATAGGCGCCATCCCCCGGCAGAAGACCCCGAAGTCCGGATGCCCCTCCCTAATGAAAAAGAGCTTTAATGGGGTGGGGGCATCCGGCGGAAGGCTCCGGAGAGGACCGAGGGATGGCGCCCTCCCCCGGCAGAAATCACCGAAGCCCAGGGTCCCGGCGGAAGATCGGGAGAGAAGAAACCCCCCCTTCTAAGAGAGCTAAAGAAGAAAGGGGGGGCTCCGGAGCAGATTAATAAAATATTTTATTCTGTGTGGTGTTTTTTTTTTACTTTACATTTCCCCCATGTGAATGGGTAGAGGTACGATGTACCCCATACTCATTCACATAGGGTGGGGGTCCGGCATCTGGGGGCCCCCTTATTAAAGGGAGCTCGCAGATTCCGATTAGCCCCGCCCGCATACCCCGACAACCAACGGCAAGGGTTGTCGGGAAGAGGCTCTTGTCCCTATCGACATGGGGGCAAGAGTGCTTTGGGGTGGGGGGGCAGTGCCCCCCTCCCCCACAGCACACACTCCCCCATGTTGAGGGCATGCGGTCTGGTACGGCTCAGGAGGGGGGGGGGCCGCTCGCTCGTCCCCTCCCCCATTCCTGTCCGGGCCAGACTGCATGCTTGGGATGAGGGCTTGGTTTGGATCTGGGGGGGACCCCCGCGCCGAATCGGCGCGGGTTTAACCCCTCACGTTCCGGACCAAGCCTAAGAGCCTAATGTAGCCCTGGAGGGGGACCCGCGCCGATTTCAAGTTTGAAATTTGGCGCCGAGTTCCCCTTCAGGGCTGAAAACAGCTCGGAGATTCCCGTGCGCCGCGTCACGCAGCGCATTCACGGGTACGCCGCTTGGTATTTACCAAGATTTTCACGGCGTACTGACAGGGCGCACGGGAATCCCTGACTTTTCTCTCTGCGCATGCCCAGTATGCAAATGAACCTCCCGAGGTTCAGGCGCACTGTGCAAGCGTACGGGGATCTGTTTTCAAAAAACACTTTCCCTTTCAATTCGGCCCGCCAAACACTTCAAAACACATGTCACTTCACTTCCCCTGCATCCCCCCACCTCCCCCCTTAATAAACTCCCGCCCAAACCCCCGCAATTTATAGTTTAATGTGCCGTGCGCCAGGTCTGTACTGGTGCACAATGCACCCTCTCCTGGGCGCACGGAGCACATTAGTAACTAGGGAAATACACTGCACTAGCAGCGTATTTCTTTAGTAAATGGCCAAACGGCTGCTACTCCTGCTTTTACTCCATGAGTCATGGAGTAAAGGCTTGGTAAATCAGGCCCAATGTCTCTATTCTAGCAATAGAACGAAGAAAAAATGTGCAGCAATAAACAAGGCACTCATTTTCAAAATGTAGAATGTGCCATCTCCATAACGAACGCTAGTTTTACCTGAACGAGCGCTCCCGTCCCCTAATTTAGTCTGAGCATGCGTGGATTTTTAGCCGATGGACGTGCCTACAGACGATCGTTTTTTATCTATCGGTTAGGTATCCATCAGATAATTTTAAAACAAGTTTCAATTTTCTTTAACCGATGGATAACTAACCGATGGGGCCCACACACGATCGGTTTGGTCTGATGAAAACGGTCCATCAGACGGAATCGTCGTACATCTTGTAAGTCATTGCATTCTTGACGGTCGGAATTTCCGACAAGATTTGCGTGACTGTGTTTATGCAAAACAAGTTTGAGCCAACATTCCGTCAGAAAAAATTCACAGTTTTCCTGTCGTAATTTCCAATCATGTGTATGTGTTGCAATTCAACACTGCCACAAATGTGTGGCAAGTTATCCTTGCTATCTAGGTATCTACTGTTATTAATCTCTTCTTATTTAAAACTTGTATTATTTCTGTACTGGTGTACATCAATAAACTTATGATTAAAGCGAAGGTTGACACAAAAAGTGAACCTCCGCTTTCTGGATCCCTCCCCCCTCCAGTGTCACATTTGACACCTTTCAGGGGAGAGGGGGGTGCAGATACCTGTCTGAGACAGGTATTTGCACCACTTCCGGATTCTGACTCACAGCCTGTTACGTCACCCCCCCCCCCCGCGCTGTCTTCTGGAAAACACTGTTCCCAGGAGAGAGCGGGGACCAGTGACGGCGAGCCGCGATCCTCGCACATGCTCAGTAGGGAATTGGGCAGTGAAGCCGCAAGCCTTCACTTCCTGATTCCCTCATCGAGGATGGCGGCGGAAGCAGCCGAGGACCAAGCGATTGCTCATACTCGGCTGCTGACATCGCGGGCGCACTGGACAGGTAAGTGTCCATTTTTTAATAGTCAACAGCTGCCGTATTTGTAGCTGCTGGCTTTTAAAAAAAAAATGGCGGAACCTCTGCTTTAATGTTATGTACTGGTTGCAGTAGTTCTTCTGCTCCCAATTACTTTGTTTAAATTGCTGATTAATTTCCCAGAAAGGGAAAGGTCTGTCCTGGGTGGATGCACCGACAATTTTTTTTTTTTTATGAAATCCACTCTTTCACTTAGCGAAGGTTCCAGTTCTCTTATATACCTACAGATTTAGCGCAATATCTTGTTTGGGGAGTGCCATTTCTCATAACACCCCCTCTCAAAAAAAGAGGGCTACATGCGCATGGTGCATTGTCCCAGAGAGGATTAATGCATTCTAATAAAAGCTGATCACTTTTGTTTAACATATTTGTGATGCTACATGTGAAGTCCGGTAAATAACAGAGGCCGTTTAGTTACATAGATAAAAGAGGCCAGTCCATTAGCCAAGCTCATTATGTCACCACTTAGCACATAGACTGCTTTGAGCAAATACAGTAGAAAGCTTTTGACCCAGATATGCCAAATGTGTTTTGTTAATTCATTAACGGTTGCAATTTACGGTGCATTTACGCTTAGACCATACATTAAGATATATAGATAGATAGATCAGATACTTCCTTTCATCTTCTCACTATCTAGGTTTTAAGCTCATTGGTTACAGAGGGGCAACAATGACAAATATTATTTAAATAAAATGATTAACCAGCACAGTGTTTTTGCATTAAAAAGTTATCTGGCCAGAGGGAAGAAGGCTTCTTACATGTGTGGTCACTGGGAAGAATTACCGCCATACAGATAGCTAAAAAAGAAAATGGTGTCAGTGGGAACTTATCTAACAGGCAGAAGGGACCCCTAGCAAGCTCTGGAGGAACCCTGATTGCGAAACCCTGGCCTAAACCTTTGGATAAAGAAGAGAATAGTTAAAACCCTTGGTCATGTTTTATGTCTGTGGAAGGAGAAACAGGAAGTGAGAGGAAATATCTCCAAATTGAGGGAAATTATCTTTCTACACAGTTGTCATTGTAGAAAGTATCCATATTGAAAGATTCCCCCTTTATCCATGTTCCTGTGACAACTCTTATGGATTTCCCCTTATGCAGCAAAGTGTCAGGACCTGGATTTGAACCTGGGACCTCAGCTATGTCTGGCAGTGAACCTTCTCACTGAGCTATCTGGGATGCTGGACAGCTCCCTGTCTGATCTGCTGGACAATCCCATCTGATCCATTGAACATTCCTGCCTTGTGTCTTGATTGTCTTGAACCTTGAACCCCTTGCTCCTCCCACGAACTTCCTGATATAAGCCATGTCTCTGCACTTCCTCCTTGCCAGAATATTGTGCTATCTCCAGCCTATATCTCGCTCCTGTCTTCCCTGCTGCCGTCCATATTTGCTACTGCTCGTTACCGACCACTTGGCTTGTTATCGACTACGCTTCTGCCTGATCCCAACCTACAAATACTTATTACCGACCCCTTGGCTTGTTATCGACTACGCTTCTGTTTGATCCTCACCTGCTTATCTGCTATTGTACCCCGGCTTTCTCACCTCCTGGTGGGGCAATCCTGAGGACCGCGACCTGGCGCTAACACGCAGCAAAATCCATCTTCACCTTCAGAAGCTCTGGTGAATACCGGTTAGCGCTTAGATTCCGCACCTCAGGTGACCCCGTGTCATCAGCCAGGGTGACCTGTTCTGCTGCTATAGCTACTGGCCTCTGAGCCTGACTCCAGACCGTGACAGAATATTCTGGCCCAAAACATGGAGGCCGTTGTAGCAGCTGCTGTAGCTCCTCTCAGGGTGCAAATCGTTGAGTTGCAGACGTTTGCTGTTAACTACCAGGAAAAATGTTCTGAGTTACAAATTGAAGTGAAAGCACTACAAGAGGAAATCCTTGATATGAATAAACAATTGCGTGACTTTCGTGCTCGAGACACTGCTGCCGTAGATACTAATACACGAATGCCCCTACCACTTAAGTTTAACGGAGACCGCCGCCATTATAGAGGGTTCCTTAATCAATGTCGCATATACTTTCAGATGCAACCTGCTGCATTTACTTCGGACAGGAAAAAGGTGCTGTTTATTATCAACCTCCTGACTGAGGAAGCTTTAGCCTGGGCCTCCCCTTATGTGGAGAAAGATGATGTCGTCCTGGATGATTTCAATTCTTTTGTGACTGCGATGAACCAAGTTTTCGATGATCCTAACCGCTGCACTACTGCTGAGGCAAAATTGCACAATTTACGGCAGGGTAGACGCTCTGTTGCAGAGTACACAACTGAATTTCGACGCTGGATCTCAGATACCAATTGGAATCCAGCAGCACAAAAGAGTCAGTTCCGTCAAGGACTCGCGGAACAAGTAAAAGATGAGCTTGCCAGAGTAGAAAGTCCTGACGACCTTGAGGCTTTTATTAAATTGTGTATTCGAATTGATCAAAGACTTACTGAAAGGAGAAAGGAGAGACTGGGAATCTTAGGCAGTAATGGTGGCATGCGTTTTTCTACTACTCAGTATCCTCCTAAGGTTTCAAGATTTACTCCTGATTCTGACACTCCTGAACCTATGCAGGTGGATGCTCTTAAAAGATCTATTACTACTCAGGAGAAAGAAAGACGACGTTCAGAGAACTTATGTCTTTATTGTGGAGACTCCGGACATTACGCAGTTAATTGTCCCAATAAATTTAAAAGAACAATTGCAGCAACAGATATTACAGTATCTGAACAAATAAACTCAATTTCTCAGTCCGTCTCTCCTTTAATTCAGGAAGCAAATAAGGTTAATTCTTTATTAACTCATTTTGTCATGCCCATTAAGCTAATTTCTGAGGGCCGTGAAATCCCCTGCTCTGCTATGCTGGACTCTGGGGCTGGAGGAAACTTTATGGATATAGAGTTTGCCCACCACAATAACATTCAAGCCATAAATACATCTTCTCCTATTGAGATGGAGACAGTTGATGGTTCACCCTTATCCTCAGGACCTGTTACCCATCAAACCGTTCCTTTGGTAATCCAGTTTGAGGCGGATCATCGTGAGACCATCAGCTTTCAGTTGATCACATCACCCAAATTTCCCATCATTTTGGGCATTCCGTGGTTCTCCACTCACAATCCCTCTATCAACTGGGGAGCACGGACCATAGATTTCACATCCTCCCACTGCAAGGAACACTGTAGGGAATCTTATCAAACAAGTTCTCCGCTGGTCAAGGAATTGCAAGTTGGTGTGGTAACTACCCAGTCATATGACGACTTGCCTCCACAATACCATGCATTCCGGGATGTCTGTGATAAGAAAAATGCAGATCAATTACCTCCTCATCGCCCATACGATTGCCCCATTGAGCTGCTTCCAGGGGCCGAAATACCTTTTGGCCGCCTTTTTAATCTCTCAGAACCTGAATTAAAAGTGCTCAGGGAGTGGCTTGATGAAAATTTAGAAAAGGGTTTTATTAGACACTCAACATCTCCTGCAGGAGCAGCTCTATTCTTTGTTGAAAAGAAAGACTCCACCTTGCGTCCATGCATTGATTACAGGCACATGAATAAGGTCACAATTAAAAACCGTTATCCACTCCCCTTGATCTCGGAAATGTTGGAAAGACTTCGTTCTGCCAAAGTGTTTACAAAACTTGACCTACGGGGGGCATATAACCTGGTCCGTATTCGTTCAGGAGATGAATGGAAAACCGCCTTTAGAACCAGATATGGGCATTTTGAGTCCTTGGTCATGCCTTTTGGTCTCTGCAATGCCCCTGCGACCTTTCAGCACTTCATAAATGATGTTTTTCGAGATCTGTTGGACCAATTTGTCATTGCTTATCTGGATGACATCCTTATCTTTTCTGATAACCTGGAAGAGCACCGCAAGCATGTTTGCATTGTCTTTGAAAGATTAAGGCAGAATCGACTTTACATCAAATTGGAGAAATGTGAGTTTGAACAAACCCAGATCCAGTTCTTAGGGTATATTATTTCTCCAGATGGTGTGGGCATGGATCCTGAGAAGATTAAAGCAGTGGTAGATTGGCCTGCCCCCGGAAACATTAAGGAAATCCAACGATTTGTCGGGTTTGCCAACTTTTACCGAAAATTTATAAGGAACTTCTCTAAGGTGATAGCTCCAATTACCCAGCTAACAAAGAAAGGGGTGCCCTTTGTGTGGTCATCTGAGGCACAGGCTGCTTTTGGAAAGTTAAAAACTCTTTTTACTTCTGCACCAGTATTGGTACATCCCAATCCTGAATTACCTTTTATAGTGGAAGTGGATGCTTCAAACTCTGCCGTGGGAGCTATCCTCTCCCAACGACATGGTGAAAAGATGCAGCTACATCCTTGTGCTTACTTTTCTCGTGTAATGTCTTCAGCCGAAAGAAATTATGACATTGGGAATAAGGAGTTGCTAGCAATTAAAGAAGCATTTTCTGAATGGAGGCATTTGCTGGAAGGCGCTAAGCATCCTGTAACCGTTCTCACTGATCATAAGAATCTGGAATTCATTCGTTCTGCCAAGAGATTGTCTTCTAGACAAGCACGTTGGTCATTATTCTTTTCCAGGTTCAATTTTATTATCTCATATCGACCTGGGTCAAGGAATGGTAAGGCTGATGCCTTATCACGAATGTTGTCTGGGCCTCTCCAGGAAGACAACTCTGAATACACAGTCCTGCCTCAAAAGAACTTTCTAGGTGTCACAAGTTCTAAAGCATTCTTGAGTCTTCTCAAGGAAGGGTATGAGAATGACCCACTCCTCAAAGATCCTCCTATGAACATCATCCTTGATTACAAGAATGGCTTCTGGACTCAAGCACATCGCCTCTATGTACCTGAAGTTGCTCGGGTTGAAGTCCTCAAGTTGGTTCATGACTCCAAACTTGCTGGACATTTTGGAGTTTCTAAGACGGAGGAACTTTTATCCCGTTCCTTTTGGTGGCCTGGGTACAAAAGAGATGTCAAAAGTTATGTAGCCTCGTGCCTGGTCTGTGCTCGCAATAAGACACCCCGAGCTTCTCCTTTGGGGTTGCTCCAGCCACTCCCTGTCCCATCAAGACCATGGGGATCAATTTCTATGGACTTTGTGGTTGATTTACCCCCCTCTAAAGAAATGACCACTATCTTGGTTGTTATTGACCGCTTCACTAAGATGGCTCACTTCATACCAGTGAAGGGGGTACCCTCTGCAGAACAAACTGCAGAGTTGATGGTTCGAGAAGTCTTTAGACTACATGGAATTCCAGAAGATGTAGTTTCTGACCGAGGAGTACAGTTCACTTCAAAATTTTGGAAAAGCTTTTGCTCAGCTTTAGGAGTAACAATTAATCTATCTTCTGCTTTTCATCCTCAGTCTAATGGTCAGACCGAGAGGACCAATCAAACGTTAGAGCAGTACCTCCGATGTTTTGTTAGTTATCTTCAGGATGACTGGGTGGACTATCTTCCTACAGCGGAGTTTGCTTATAACAATTCTAAACATAGCTCCACCTCTCAGACCCCTTTTTTCCTAAATACCGGGCTTCATCCAGCTTTTATCCCTGATCTCCCTATCTCAACTCCAATTCCTGCTGTTACCAACAGATTAACTGCTTTACAGGAGATCCAGGGAAAATTGATCGAGACTTTGAGGGAAGCTCAGGAAAGTTACAAGAAGGCTGCAGATAGACATCGCAGAGCACTTCCTACCTTTCATGTGGGTGATCAAGTTTGGTTATCTACTAAAAATCTGAAGGTTCATGTTCCATCTGCAAAGTTGGGACAAAAGTTTGTGGGACCTTTCCAGATCTTGGCCCAGATGAACCCAGTTGCCTTTCGCCTAAAACTTCCAGCAAGTATGAAGATTCACCCTGTGTTTCACATTTCGCTACTTAAACCTTTTCACGAAAATACTTTTTCTGGAAGAACACTTCCACCCCCTCCACCCGTTGAGGTACAGGGTGAGGAAGAATACGTGGTGGAGAAAATTCTTGATTCCAGGATCTATAGGAACAAATTGCAATATCTGGTTCAATGGGAAGGATACGGGACAGAAGAAAATTCTTGGGAGCCTGAGCAGAACGTTCATGCTCCTAGATTAACAAGAGAATTCCACCAGAGGTTCCCTCACAAACCAGGCCCTAAGACGTCCAGTGGACGTCCTGGGAGGAGGGGAGTACTGTCAGGACCTGGATTTGAACCTGGGACCTCAGCTATGTCTGGCAGTGAACCTTCTCACTGAGCTATCTGGGATGCTGGACAGCTCCCTGTCTGATCTGCTGGACAAACCCATCTGATCCATTGAACATTCCTGCCTTGTGTCTTGATTGTCTTGAACCTTGAACCCCTTGCTCCTCCCACGAACTTCCTGATATAAGCCATGTCTCAGCACAATATTCTGGCAAGGAGGAAGTGCAATCTCCAGCCTATATCTCGCTCCTGTCTTCCCTGCTGCCGTCCATATTTGCTACTGCTCGTTACCGACCACTTGGCTTGTTATCGACTACGCTTCTGCCTGATCCCAACCTACAAATACTTATTACCGACCCCTTGGCTTGTTATCGACTACGCTTCTGTTTGATCCTCACCTGCTTATCTGCTATTGTACCCCGGCTTTCTCACCTCCTGGTGGGGCAATCCTGAGGACCGCGACCTGGCGCTAACACGCAGCAAAATCCATCTTCACCTTCAGAAGCTCTGGTGAATACCGGTTAGCGCTTAGATTCTGCACCTCAGGTGACCCCGTGTCATCAGCCAGGGTGACCTGTTCTGCTGCTATAGCTACTGGCCTCTGAGCCTGACTCCAGACCGTGACACAAAGTCTTTAACCTCTTCCAGCCTAATGAGGACCTTCAAGGCCAAAGACAGCTGACATCCTTCCATCTTTAGTGGGTTGTGAGGCATAGTGGGTGCAAGGATGGTGAAAGTCATTTGGCACCAGACACTTCTTGGTTGTAAAAGAAGTTTTATTTATTTTAACAGTCCTTTTATATTTTGAAGGGAAAGAGGGTTAGGGCCAGGACACCCTTAAGTGGTTGCAATTTCAATTAGTAGACGCCGAGACTTGCTTCAGTTACTTACTGTGGTCCCTGGTAAAGGTGGTTGGTCCCTTAGTGGTGACAGCTTTCCTTCTTTTTTTTTTTAAATTTTTTATTTGTAAAACAGGGATAAGGCCGCGCGGGCCGACAAGCAAAAGAAAATACATCAGTACACACAGTGCACGCAGTGCATCGAGTCACACTTCAACAGAACACATTGCATTAGAAACATTGCTACCTTCCCCCTCGGAAGCCCCCCCGCGGGCCGCCAGCGCCGGTAAGGGCCCGCGTCCCCGGGGGAAGGCCCGAAGGCCGCCCCGCGCCAACAGCCCATGGCGGCCCCCAGGGAAGGGGAGGAGGAGCTCCCCAGCCTGCGGTAAAACATCATAGCAACATGCTCGGACCGCGCAACCGGCCCCAACTTTTCTTTTTATACAGGAGGGCCCCCAGGTGGGGGTCGTGAAAAAAGGTCAAGGGTAGAGGAACAGAGCAGAGGTGTAGCTCGGAAGAAGGAGAGGGAGAAAAAGAGAGCGGTCGAAGATAGGGAAAGAGAGAAGGGAGTAGGGATTAATTCTTCTAGTCGCCCGCCCCTCCGTAGGGAGGGGGGGGGGAGTCTCGCATGTAGCGCTCCGCGCAAGCACAGAGCCGGTCAGGGACTGGAGGGCATCCGCCCACAGGCATATGTTCACACGTCCGTTGAGGGCTCTCTCAATGCCTGGCCCTCAGCCGAGTATCTAAAAATATCCCAGAGCTGCCAGGTGTTTTTAAAGGTTTCCTGCCTGTTGTGCGCTGTGAGGACCAAGTCCTCCATGCGCCTAATCTCTTCCACTTTTGCGAGCCACTGGGGTATTGTCGGCGGGTGGGCGTCTTTCCACTGGAGTGGGATGCAGGCCTTGGCTGCGTCCAACAGGTGTCTAATTACAGATTTCTTGTACGTCTTCTCCGGAATGCTAAATGTGTGCAGGAGGAAAACCGAGGGCTCTGCTGGGATATCGTGGTCAATGAATTTTTGAGCCACCTCGCGGATCACTCGCCAGAAGTGGCTCAAGCTGGGACATGACCAAAAAATGTGCAGTAGCGTCCCCCTATCGGCGCGACAGCGCCAGCAGAGGTCCGACGTTTCCGGAAAAAACTTGTGGAGCAGCACTGGGGTCCTGTACCACCGTGATAGGAGCTTGTAGTTTGTCTCCTGTGTCTTAGCGCAGATGGAGGATTTATGTGTGAATCTTAGGATGCGGTGGCGCTTGGCCGCGTCAAAATTACAGCCCAATTCCTCCTCCCACTTAAGTATACCCGGGGGCACAAAATCCGCGCGCGGGGCGTTTAAAATATTGTAGGTTAGTGAGAGCGTGTGTGATGTACTGCCCGAGGTGTTGCAGGTCTCCTCTAGTGTTGTGAGGGGTCGAGTGTTGGCGACCAGGGGTGTCAGGGAGCGGAGAAAGTGGTCCAGCTGGCGGGCCCTCAAAAAATCCAGACGATACGGTCCCTCCGGATCCGAGAGCTCGGCGACACTACACCACCTCCCCCCCACAGAGAAATGGGAGGACTGGTGGAGGCCCGCACTGCTCAGTCTCCGGAAAACCGCATCCTGCATGCCCGGCGTGAACCGGGGGTTCCCCAGTATGGGGTATAGAGGAGAGTTGGTTGAGGATATCGACGCCTGCGGTATAAGTCTAGCGCAAATACGTATCGTATTATCGGCCAGTGGGTGACGTTTGGTTTCCGCCGGAACATCCGAGGCGCACCAGGGGGCTCTGTTCAGGGGGAGCTCGCACTGGTCCTGCTCTATCTGCGCCCAGAGCTTGTTGTCCTGGTTACGGCACCAATCCACGAGTCTGCTTAGATGAATCGCGTGGTGATAGGTGCGGACGTCTGGTACCGCGAGGCCCCCCTGGGATTTAGGTAAAACCAGGAGTCTCGCTGGGAGACGTGGTCTTTTTTTAGCCCAAATGAATTCCGTGAGCATGGTTTGCACCTGTTTAAAATATGAGGTGGGAATGTGAATGGGCAGTGCCTGCAGGAGATACAAAAATTTCGGGAGGATTGTCATCTTCACGATGTTGCAACGACCCACCCAAGAGTGCAGTCCCGTATGCCATTTGTTTAGGAGCGCTCGAATTGACTTCAGCAGGGGCGGGAAGTTAAGATCATACACCTGGGAGAACGTCTGGGGTATGTGTGTGCCCAGGTACTTTAGGGCGGTCGCCGTCCATTTCAGCCTGAACTTCTCCTGTAAATGCATTAATTGTGTTCGTGATAGCCCCACCCCCATGGCTTCTGATTTGGTGAGATTGATTTTTAAATTCGAGAATACCCCGTATCTCTCAAATTCCCCCATGAGGGCGGGGAGGGAGACAGTAGGATTGGTGAGGGTAAACATGAGGTCATCGGCATAGGCCGACACCTTGTGTTGGGTGCGATTCCCCGCGACCCCCGATATACCTGGGTGCAGCCGCACCTGGCATAGAAATGGTTCTAGTGAGAGAGCAAAGAGGAGGGGTGACAGCGGGCATCCCTGTCGCGTCCCGTTAGTGATCGGGAAGGGGTCAGAAGACACCCCATTAGCCCGTACCCTGGCTGTGGGGGACGTATAAGTCGCTGCGATCCACGACATCATGTTACGGCCTAATCCTACGTGTCTTAGCGTCGCGAGCATGAAGGCCCAACCTACTCGGTCAAAGGCCTTCTCTGCGTCGGTGCTCAGAAAAATACTAGGTGTCTTGGTACGAGTGGTGGTGTATAGCAAGTCTAGGACTTTGGTGGTATTGTCCCTCGCTTCTCTCGTTGGGACAAAGCCCACTTGGTCAAGGTGAATGAGACGGGGCAGGTGGGGCTGTAGTCTGGTGGCGATAATTTTGGTAAACAATTTAAGGTCCGTATTAAGGAGGGAAATGGGTCGATAGCTTCCGCAACACGTCGGGTCCCTGCCTTCTTTAGGGATAACTGCAATCTGTGCTTGGAGTGTGGAGGGGTGTAGGGCACCGCCCTCGGTAAGGCTATTGAGCATTTTTACCAGGTGGTTCCCCAGGGATGGCAGTAGTGTCTTATAATATTGGAGCGTGAGGCCGTCCGGCCCGGGGGTTTTCCCTGATTTGGTGTTGCTCACCGCGAGCTGGAGCTCGGCTAACGTAATTGGGGCCTCTAATAAAGCGCGCGTTTCGGCGGGTAGGGTAGGCATACGGGAGGAGGAAATGTAATCCTCCATTCGGTCCGGGGCCGGGGGCGTCGCGGATATATTATAGAGTGATTCGTAGAAGGACTTAAACTCCTTCGAAATCTGTTGTGGCATGGTCACCTTCAGGCCCCCGTCGGGGAGCGTATATGCGGGATGTAGGACGCGAGTTTTTGGTCACGGAGTGATTGGGCTAGGAGTCTGCCGCATTTATTGCCTGACTCGTAGATCTTTTTGCGAGTTATCTGTAGAGCCAACTTAGCCTTAAAAGTAAGCAGATCGGTGACCTGTGTACGTATCACGTCGAGGTCTGCCTTTAGCGGACCCGTCGGGGTTTGCTTGTGTCTAATCTCCAGGTCCCTGAGTTTGTCAAGTAGGGAGTTCAGCTGGGTCGTCCTCAGTCGCTTAAGTCTCGCCCCGTGTTTAATAAGGGTACCACGAATCACAGCCTTATGGGCTTCCCAGACCAGGCCGTCCCCGCACTCCGCTGTGTCGTTAGTCTGAAAATAGTCGGTTATGTCTCTAGTTATGTCAGCCAATACTTCAGGATCCTGCAGTAGGCTCTCATTAAGTCTCCACGGTTTCCTTTGTCCTCTGTAGAAGTCTGTTAAGGCGTATCGCAGAGAGACCGGAGCATGGTCCGACCACGTGATGAGCCCAGCGAGGTCCCTCTAACCGCCTGCAATTGGCCATGGGGGACAAAAATGTAATCGATCCGCGAGTACGCATTATGGGGGCGGGAGAAGAACGTATAGTCTCGTTCACGTGGATGAAACATACGCCATGTGTCAATAAGCTGTGAAGCATTTAGCGCTAAATGGATGGTCCTACGTGCACCCCGGGTACTCGAGGAGCGTCCCGTTGAAGTATCCTCCTCAGGGATCAGGGGGATATTGAAATCTCCCCCTACAATAAGCTGGCCCTCAGAGAAATTCCGGAGTGCGGTCAGGTGGTTTTTAATGAAGGTGTCTTGTTGGCTATTAGGGGCGTAGAGGGTGGCAAAAGTGACCTTCGCGTCGCCGATCTGGCCTTTAAGGAAAATAAATCTGCCCTTCGGATCCGTCCGGATCCCGGACAAAGTCCATGGAATCTTTGCTGAGATCAAGATCGAGACACCCCTAGATTTGGCTTCCGAGTATGCGGAGTGGTATACCGTCGGGTAAAACCTATTCTTCAGGATTGGGAAGGCATTCTCTCTGAAGTGCGTCTCCTGTAGGAGAACAACATCCGCGTTCAGTCGCCTCATATCGTGAAGCAGCAGCCGCCGCTTCTCGGGGACATTAAGTCCTTTCGCGTTTAGAGTGACAATAGTTATCTCGTCCATTTTTCTTGAGGGGAGGGGGGGGAAGGGCGAGCGATCAAAAGGAGGAGGGGGGGGTGTAGGGAGCAGGAGGTAAGGGGGAGCAGAAAGGGTAGGATATAGGGGATTGGATGAAGAAGAGAAGAGAGGGAAGAAGTCCCCTGCGGGTGACCAGTTCCGCAGGGGGTGTAAGACGTGTCCGCTGGAGGGGTAAGTCTGCAGCGGGCACTAACCAGCGTAGCTGGGTAACTAAGGTTGCAAAATATTGCAAGAACGCTCCCCAATGTTACCTGGGTAATGAGCGTCGTCCTAGGTGGGTGTGTGGTCAGCAAGGGCGAACGAGATGCTCCCGCGCCCTTCCCGACTCCACCGGCCACCGCATGGGTGGCGGGCGCGGACCTCAATAAGAGGGCCATAACCCGCATGTAATGTGGACAATAAGCAAACAATTACAGGTGCATACAGGACAGAAAGAGCACCACAAATTCCGACAGAATATAACGTTACAAACAGATGAACAAGTAAACACACTGACCAGGCTGACTATTAACCAAAATAACATCCCCGCCGCACAGCACCGCACACTACAGTACGGTAGCCTCCCCGTCAAACAGAAAGCCCACAGATGCTGAAGTGAACCCCCCCATCCGGTAACCCCCGGAAAAAACCCCCACCACCACCCAGCCTCCAAAAAACATCATCATCCCCCCCCCCATCTCCCGCAGGAAGAGCACAACCTCCATCATGGGGCACCCATCAATATCCCCCCTCCCCCCAGGCAGCAGCTTCACCAGCCCTCCACAGTACTCACGCCACTCAGGCAAAGTGTCCCTGGTTGTCGACGTTCCAGTCCAGGCCGGGCGGTGGGGTAAAGGCAGCCTCATCCAGGGAATTTACCCTGCAACGTCCGTAGAACATCCGGGGAAGGGGGGGGGGGCCGACCACCGACAGCGTCCAGCCCCGCAGATACGGGGGGGGTGACCACCCCCTCGGGAACACGGCCTCAAACGAGCGTGGGGGAGAGGAGGAAGAGAACAAAGAAGAGGGGGGGGGGCCATATCAACCCCGCCAGTCTCAGGGTTAGCCTCGCGGTAAAGCCTCCAGGCCGGCAGTTGAAGGCAGGGCGGGCGGCACGTCTTTCAGATTCCCCCCAGACAGCGGGGGGTAGGAAGGGCACACCAAACTCCAGCATACATGGGGGGGGCGGCACAAGGCCGCGGAAACAGCGGTCAGTGATCCGGGGTGTAGAAAGTGCGGACAGTCAGCCTGATTCAAACAGTAGGGTAGGAGTGTTGAGTGACATTCACGACTCACGTGCATCCGCGGTGGGTTGGGCTCTCATGCGGCCTCGAGATCTCTGGGGTCGGGCAGGTTGACTGTGACGGCTGGCAGCAGGGTCCGGACGGCCCGTTGGTTTGGGAAGTCGTCGCAGCCAGTTCGGCACCGGGATGGGCTCCACGTCCAGTATTGCAAACAGCTCGGGTAGGTCTTCCGGGGTTCTCAGGGTGAAGGCGGCACGGTCCTTACGGAAGGTGACCGCCAACGGGTACCCCCACCGATATGTGCAGCCGCGTCTCCTCGCCAGCTCCAGCACCGGCTTTAGCATTGCCCGTCGCTGGAGCGTGGCCCGGGACAGGTCAGGAAGCACCTGAATTCTCGCCCCGTCAAAGTCCAGGTCGCCCAGGTCCCACGCCTTTCTCAGGATCGCCTCCTTCTGCGCGTAGCGGTGCAGGCGGCATAGGACATCACGTGGCCTGGCGGGGTCCGCGGGCCTGGGGCCCAGCGTACGGTGGACCCGGTCAATCTCCAGCGAGGGCGGGGGGGTCTCCAGGATCTTGTGGAAGATCGCTACCACCGTCGCCGCTAGGTCCTCCTGACCCGTGGCTTCGGGGATGCCTCGCAGCCGCAGGTTCTGTCGGCGGCTCCGGTCCTCCATCTCCTCTAGGTGCAGCTGCATCTCTCGGGCTTCCGTAAACTGAGATTCGCAGGCCTGTTCCAGGGCCTGCACCCGCGATGTCAGTGAGGCAACTACTGTCTCCCCCGTCGTTACACGGTCCGCAACCGAGTGTAGCTCCGTCCGAACTTCTTGAATGTCCCTGCTGTGTGCCTCCTCGATGCGCAATATCAGGGCTTCAATCTCGGAGCGTGTGGGGAGAGCCTGGAGCATGTTGCGGAGGTCCGTATCAAGTCTAGTCTGGCTCGAGGTAGGGCCCTCCATCTCTGGTCGGAACACCGACGGTGTACCTGTAAGGGGGTCCGGTGTCTGCGAGGCGGCTGGGAGAGCCATCGGGCTCAAGGCTGGTGTCGTGTGGGGGCCTCGTGGTGCAGCCACAATGGCGCCCGGGGAGAGGTTCACAGGGCTGCCGAAGTAGGTCCGTATATTACCCTGAGACCTTCGGGGATGGTTTCTCCTGGAAGCTGATCTCGTCCTGTATCCCCTAGGGGTTGTCATGCCGTGTCCATATGCCGGGAAAGTGTAGCGGCAGTCGGTGTAAGCCGAGTCGGGCCGGGAGCTCCTCTAAAGCATGTCTCTACTCGGCCATTGCTAAGCCACGCCCCCGACAGCTTTCCTTCTACCTCTGACCACGACAGGTTCTCCGGCTGGCAGAACCGTCACTTCTGGTTGGACTGCAAGCCGCAATCCCAACCCTGCGCTGCTCTCTTACTTCTGGATAGGCCCTCACACAGACTAGCAGCCAGATGCCCCTGGGATAGGCCCAATCTCTGGTCTAGCAGCCCGGGGCGTACAACATATATGTCCACCCAGACAGCCATCCATGTGACACAGAACATAGATCACCTGATCTCATCCGAATATATAGGTTCTCCCAGCAAGCCAAGGGATTCAATAAAATCCCTGCCCCATATTCCCATAACCTGGCCCTGGGTTGTCCTTCTCATATCTAGTATCACCAAGTTCCCAGCCACCTAGTGGTAGAAGTGAAAAGTGAAACAATGCCAAACATCTCTAACCATTAACTGCAGTAGCTACACCTGACAAGGAATTTGGTGGGGAGGTCACTGACTAAACCCCAGGGTGCTACATCTAAGCTGGGTACACACTGATCAAAATTTGAGTCAGTTTAGCAGGAATCAACAGAATTAAATTTTTTGTGTGGCCCTCCCTGCTCATCAGAAGCTGCTCATCAGATCAGCTGCTGTTGAACGGTCCTGCTGGAAAACCTGCATTCGATCAGAGACTGCAGCCAATGGCTAAAGCCTGCTATACATGGATTGAAATTTGACAGCAGGGATCGGCTGAATTTCGGTCCAAGTATGGGTGCTTTGGTTGTACACAAAAGTCAACCTATGGATCAACATCTGTACAACAGCCTTGTCAGGTATTCCCTGCTCGATCAGCACCTCAGGCTATAGACTGCAATGCTGATCAGTGTATTCTGATGGTAGGGAAGTCTCCCCTCTGTCAGAATACTAAGGTCCAGGAAGGAGGCTTCCCCCATCCACATCTAGTGTGTGGATGAGGGGATCATGTAATTTATATGCAGTTTTACAGTGTGTACTCAGCTTTACTTTCAGTTCCAGGTACAGTGGTCATCATGACATATAGAGAGTGTGAATCCCCCAAGCAGAGACACTGACAGCAGTAAAAAGATAGTGTTAGCTATTTCTTTACTTTGGATATATACAATGGCACAATTGGCCATGCACCCTATAATACGACAGGATGTTGAGTGTTAGTCATTTTGGCTGTGACTGTCACCAGCAATCCTAGAATATTTATGCTATCCATTCTAGAGACAATGGGAAATTCTTGTTTTTTTTTCATTTGCTAGTTGACTGGTTGTATTTGTGTGCTGTGCTGGGCTTCTGGTGTGTCTTTGTACCTTCAAGGTGGCATTAGTAACTTCCATGTATACCTGTCGTTAATCAATTTATTGCCGTGTGTCACTGGCTGGGTGCTTTGTTAAGCAAGCCTTTAAAGGGTATTAGCATATATTTTTTTCATTCTTTTCATTCTTTTTCATTTTTTTTTACAGATTCCTCTGTCCACACAAACAAGGTGAATGGAGGAGTCCCCCACCCTATTGGCTGTAGCTGATTGATAAATGTTTTCCAGCATGTCCTGTCAATGCACGTCAATCAAACAATCATCACTCAAATCAAACAATCAAATTCTGTCAAGAAGGGTATACACACACTGATCGAAATTTGGCCAGTCTCCACTAAACCAACACAATTTGTATCTATCTATGGCTAGCTTTAGCCTAGAGCTAGGGAGCACACTGTGCAGCAGAGCCTTAATAAGACAGTGTGGCTTTCACAAATATGCAAATTTATGCTACTAATGCCTCTGCTTTTATTATTAAATATATAGTGTAAGAATTACTGGCTATTTATTTTTGATTTATAAGTTGCCAATGTTGGCCATATAAATACTTTTAATGTTAGCAATGAGAACTTGGCAGTGTTCATAACCCTACCCTACTCTATCAAAAAAAAAAAGTTTTGGCTTAGATACATTTTAAATCTATTTTGGAACTCCAATGTCCGAATGTAACATGGCTATTTTTTCTGTCCATGACACCTATCTATCTCCTTAAATTTTATTGGCACATTATTTCATACTATTTCACATTATATTGCAGAGCATCTGAGAGTGATAGGATAACTGGATCTTAGCATTTCTTCAATGACTTTTGTTGACTGAAATCTTTGGTAAGTACAAGATTGGTACCTTTGTTCTCAAAGAATTGGGGCCAGGTACTGTAGTTCTAAGTTTTTTTGCTAGCCAATTACAGACACGGCTCTTGCTACAAAATAAAGCACATTGCATTAAGAGCTCTTCATAATTATATGCAGTAACAATCATTTGGGAGAAGATACTGTTTTTCACATCCCCGCAGGGCAAACCAACTAGGACACAGCAAAATGCTCTACTTCTTTTATGTGCTAAAATATTTTAGCATTATATAAAATGATGAAATGGATGAAGCATAATAGGATGTTATTAAAAGATTATATATACAGATTTTAGAAAAAGAATTAGCAATTTTTTAAACTGTTTGATGACATAATGACATAATCTACTGTATGTACCAGTTTTTGTAGTACATTGTAAAAGGGAAAGAATAATGCCTTAAAGGGAATATGTCATGGATCAGTATATGCATGTACTTTTTTTTTATTTATCACTGTCAGGACTGAAAGGAAAATTAAATAGAAAGTGCTGTATATACTTTTTGTCAAGCAAATTTGAAATACTGCATATGCATAATTAGAATTTTCGGTTTTTAACAGCAAAATTATCACTAGTCTCTTTTTCACATGTCTTTACTACTTTGGAGGAAAAGGCCTGTTCTTCACTAACTCTATAGCTCAATTGTCAGTTTACACACAACTGAGTGAATCTAAGCAGTGACCTAACCTACCCCTACCTTCTCCTTCTTGCTGTGTGGCTTCAGTCAAAGCAGAGACGTAAACAAGTGCAAAGTGGGCAACTGCTAAACTGTTTTTCAATAAGGAATTGTCTAATGCCTGTGGAAAATCGTAGGGCGTTGCCACAGTCTTCAACCAATGCAGCTTTATATGGACCCACCAGCATTTGAACCTCTATGTCTATGATATGGTAACACCAAGCCCCTAAATAAATGTTCATGCAGCTTCCTGTCGTTTTGGAGCCAGACCTATGGCGTCATCAAGCAGGATTTTTTTTTAACAAATGTATAATGCCGCATACACACGATCAGTCCATCCGATGAGAATGGACCGATGGACCGTTTTCATTGGTTAACCGATGAAGCTGACTGATGGTCCATTGTGCCTACACACCATCGGTTAAAAAAACGATCGTGTCAGAACGCGGTGACGTAAAACACAACAATGTGCTGAAAAAAAAAAGAAGTTCAATGCTTCCAAGCATGCATCGACTTGATTCTGAGCATGCATGGATTTTTAACCGATGGTTGTGCCTACTAACGATCGTTTTTTTCCCATCGGTTAGGAATCCATCGGTTAAATTTAAAACAAATTGCCTTTTTTTTAACCGATGGTTAAAAAATCGATGGCGCCCACACGCGATCGGTTTTGACCGATGAAAACGGTCCATCAGACCATTCTCATCGGTTTAACCGATCGTGTATACGCGGCATAAGAGTAGTAGTAGGAGGGGAGAAGAAGCAGGGATCTGAAGATACCTGTATCTAGCTATTAGCTGGGAGGGTGGAGCTCAGGGAGGTAAAGGCTGCAGAGTTCGCAGGGCAGCATGTAGTTCCTTTGGAAGAGCATTGGATGCAGTTTCAGCCACTGTGCCTTTAGATTTCAGGCTTGATTTGGGCTTAGTTTATTTTTATAGTTGCCACATTTGTGGCACTTGGAAGTTGGGGCACCCATTTTTAGTTAACTAGACAAAAAAGACTAGTGTGATTGGTGGCTAGTGAAATGTTTGTTTATCAGGTGTCAGGTGGGTTCCTGACAATGGCATATATTTTCCAGTGCACTGAAGAGGTAGAAATAATGGAGGAGGTGTTGATAGAGTAGAGTTTGGTAAGCCATGAGAGTTCCTCCATGACCACTTTGAATTGACAGGTGTTCACACAGTTACAAGTTTATTAAAGGATCAATTGCAGGTACAGTTAACTGGGACACATTTTGGTTTGCTCCAAAGTTAGGAGCAAGGTGGCAGCATTGTCAGGGACCTGTGGCTAAACATTTGATTTTCCTTTCTTATGTTCTTTCCTAAATGGGATTGGTTAGGTTATTGGGATGGTATTATTTGAAGATTATTTTAAAATATATTTACTCAGTTGATATTTAACTATTTTTCTTGTAACGCTGTGGCCAGTATCATATCTGATTAAAATATCTGTTATTAAGCTACACCGTGTAGTGTGGTTCATTAGATAGACAGGAGCCTATTTGACCCTACCATTGGTCATGTGTTTGTCATTGGTCTGGCACAACATTCAACTGTTTGATGGGTTGGCAATTTGAAAATACAGTGTATTTCCCAGTGTAGGAAACCTGGCTATAGATCTTTATGAAAGTAATATATTGTCTAAGTGTCACTGAGCGGTTGCAAACAAGCTGCTCAGTGTTCACAACGGAATTTGTGTTTTGCAAGGGATTGTACCCTTAGCTTTGCAAAAATATATATTTTTTCCTTGCACATGATTGGACATTCTTTGCAAATAGAATTTTCAACACATTCAATAAGAGAAAATTCTCTTAAAAATGCCAATTTTCTTGCAAAGTGAACAACCTATTTGCTTTAGTAAATCATCCCGTAAGTGGATGGATTTGTGCAACCAGCTCATACCGTGTAACCATAGGTGTGCGCAGCCTATTGCATTAGAGTGTTCACCCCAAAGCTCAAACACACATGCGTGTATGTAAATATATATATATAGGGCAGAGGTTGGTGTTGTAGAGCAGTGGAGGTGTCAGTAGGACAGAGATTGGTGTCAGTAGTTTATTTTTATTATTTTTTATTAGTGCTGTCAAGCGATTACAATTTCTAATCGCGATTAATAGCATTAATGTCATAGTTAACTCACGATTAATCACAATTAATCAAATTGAAAAGTGAATCGGCTTGCTTTTTGCAAATGTTTTTTTATTGAAAACAAAATTGGCATATAATGTAGTGTTCAAAACTAACATTCACACTTGGAGCAAATAATCTCTCACACAATGTAACACTGTCCATCAATAAAAAAGTGAAAAAATACTTTGTCACACAAACAACCCCTTTCTAAGGGATCAAAACAGGGCGATACAAAATCAAATTACAAAGTGCACATGTAAGGTAAACTAGGACTCAGCCTATAGTGCAATTAAACCATGGCTTAATACTTTCTTTTTATCAAGTTTGCTTTGAACATAGCAGTCAGGCTACTGCTCTTTATTCAACAGAGGCTCATCAACTCAGCCTCTTATTTTAGAAAGTATGAACAGTAACGGTAACCAATAAAATGTAAGCATACTACTTCTTTGCTTTGAGCCAGTTACTCAAACACACAAGCCTGTTGACATTTTCAGACAACAGGGAAGCTCGCTTCTTTTGTACAACATGCCCAGACAGTGAAAACAACCTTTCAGAAGGTACTGATGTGGCTGGTGTTGCTAAGTACTTGCGTGCAAGGCGGGCCATTTCACCGTGTGCCCCTTCATGTGTGGACCACCATTCCTGGGGACAGTCATCCATGCCAGTAAGAGGCTCTGACTTGTAGCACTTCAGACATTGGTCAATACTGTCCTCCTCTTCATCAGACGAAGACTCGTTTGCAAGCATAAGTGTTGGTTTCTTCGTAGGAGGCTCAGGCGTGACTTTGTTATCCGGCTGTGCAGGCCTCTCCCTTACCATCTCCTGGAGCAAGGCGCGGATCGTACCCCACACCTCAGCCCTGTCAGGTTTGCTCAGACACTTGAGATCCTTAAACCTTGAAATGAAATGAAATGCCACTTTAATACAAGTACAGGTGCAGGTATAACAAAATTGCGACAATACCCCTATCTCATTGCTATCTGACCTTGGGTCAAGTGCTGTCGCAACTCTCAGCCACGTGATGTTGGTCTTCTCCTTGCGACCCTCCATGTCTGCTGCGAAGGTTCCCTTGAACTTGATCGTGTAAGCTGGGTCATCCTCAGTAACCTCCATCACTCGTGACAGATGACACAACGCTGGCAGCACCACTGAGCAAGACACAAACTTCTCTCCTCCCAGGAGTTCAGAAACATACCTGCAATAATATAGAGAATCACTTTTGTGGGGAACTAGTTAGGCCTACTGTAATTCTCTCACTCACTCACCACACTCACACACTCTCTAATCTTTCACACATGCATAGCCTACCTGCACGCACATATACCACAGTTGCCAACATTTGTCCTGGGACACTTTGCAGCACAGCTATTAATTAATTACCACACTCACTTCCCCGAAGCTCCACCCACTACGCATAATGTTCGCCAGGCGAAGATTATGCGGAGTGGGTGGAGCTTCGGAGAAGTCAGTGTGGTAATTAATTAATAGCCGTGCTGCAAAGTGTCCCTGGAAATTTTTAAATAATGTTGGCAAGTATGATATACACACCCCCAATCATTAATGTTACTGTTCTGACACAGACCTACTTTGATTTAACAAACAGATATACAAACGACACGGATACACAATAAATTACCTGCAGTGCTCCAGCACAGCCTCGAGCTTCTTCAGTTTCTCCAGCTCAGTAACTGTTGGCATGGCGATGTTGGTTGTGTGCAGGGCCAGTGCATCTTTCAGTGGTTCAGCATTCCGCTGAACACGCTTGATCATTTCCAGGGTACTATTCCATCTGGTTGACACTTCCTGTGCGAGTGACTCTTTCTTCTGATTATGTGTGACTTGTTGTTGCTCGAGCTCCGCTTGGTTTGCAGGGCTGTGCTTAAAATGTCCCACGACCTTTCTGCATTTTGCCAATGCGCTGTCAAACGGGCTGTTGGTTAGAGAAACCGTGACGGCTCGGTGCACACTGTGTGCGATGCACGGCACGTGCACAAAGGGGAGCTGCCTGGCCGCTGCAATCATGTTGCGTGCAGTGGTCAGTGAGACAACTTTTTGTTCAATGTCCCACTCTCTAGTTACTTGCATAAAGTGCTCTGCAACAGCATCAGCGAAGTGCCTCTCTTCTGTCTTTAGAACAGTCAAAGCATGAGATTGAAGTTTCCACTGTGGATCAAAGTAATGCGCTGTGACCCCGAGGTAGTTGTGATTACTTACGGACGTCCAGTAATCACCAGTGAGCGCGACTGCTTTTGTATTCTCCAACGCCTGCTGTACCTTAGCTTTCTCCGTTTCGTAAAATTTCTGTACGTGGCTTGTAATGGTGGATCTCGAAGGCAATTCGTAGGTCCAGTCGTTGGATGCGATGCGAATGATATCAGCTAGACCCTCGTCCTCCACAACATTAACAGGCCTACATGCAGTAGCCACCCATTTAGCTATGGCTGCAGTAAGTTTGTTCTTAGTTGTGGTATCCATGTGCTTCTGTCTGAAATCATCCATTGTCGCCTGGCTTTGACGAGGGAGCGGAGAATTACCATCAGCTGTGTGCTTGGCCATCAAGTGGTATTTCAGACTGGACGTGCTGCGATGATAGCTCAGTTCACAACCACAAAACCCACAGATCACTTTGGTCTTGTCAATGGAACCATTTGGCAACTTTTTAAAAGTAAACTTTCCATTTGCCTGCATCGATCACCTGGAAGGATTAGGACTACAGCAACTTATATGCGGACCCACGCATGCTTCAGGTCACACACTCGACCTAATTTTCAGACAAAATCTGAAAATAAACATTTTGGGAAATGAACCTTTGCCATGGACAGACCACCATGCAATTAGTTTCATAATTTCCAAAATTCCACCAGTTATAAAAGCACCCAAGCCGGTGACAATACACTGGGCTAGATCTCAGAAGAAGCTCCATTCGGAACTCTTCAAATCTACCTTGGGAAACCGAATCGAAACTATTCATCCTCAGTTAACAGCCTCAGATACACTGGATGCCATAAATGCAGCTCTGCTACAATCAGCCGACTTAGTAGCACCGAAACGCAAAGTCCGCATCCGGAAAAAAAAGTCCGGCTGGTTCAACAACCAGCTGTCCCTACTGAAGCAAGCGCGCAGAAGGGCGGAAGCCGCCTGGAAAAGAAGCCCTTCAGAAGATCACCTCATCATCTACAAGGCAATAACAACACAATATCATAAAGAAATCTTCAAAGCCAAGAAACATCATTTTTCTATGATGATTAACAGCGCCATGAACCGCCCCCGAGAACTATTCAAGATGGTCACCCAGACCATGAATCCGGGATGTCTTGAAGTCCCCAATTCAGACAACCAAGAGTTCTGTAATGAACTATCGGATTTCTTCATCGACAAAATTGAAAGAATCCGGGTAAGTATTCTGCAAAATAATACCCCCCTCAGCCCCCTCTTCAATCAACTACAAAACACCAAAAGAAACCTTCTACAATCAACTAAGTTCACTCTGGAACCCATCTCCATCGATACCACCAAAAATATCATTGGTGCGTTGCGGAACAGCACAGCACCCAATGACATCATTCCCACCAAGCTGCTGAAGGAATGCGCCGACATTCTGGCGCCTCCCATCACACAGCTTATAAATCAGTCATTTAAGGAAGGCATAGTGCCATCCCTGCTGAAAGAGGGCACAATCCAGCCCATCTTGAAAAAACCTAACTTGGATCCCAAGGACCCAACTCACCGCAGCCCCATAACAGGCCTAAATATTCTCTCCAAGATAATGGAGAAAATAGTGGTACAACAGCTGCAACAGCATCTGGATACCCACAATCTACTCGATCCATTTCAATCAGGTTTCCGTCCCGGACACGGGACAGAAACGGCCTTACTCAAAATATGGGACGATGCCCTCGAGGCCGCAGACGAGGGAGAATCCTGTCTCCTGGTTCTGCTGGACCTAAACGCAGCCTTTGACACAGTAGACCACAAAATGTTACTGATGCGACTGGCCGAGGTAGCCAGAATCGCAGAAGGTGATTTACCATGGTTTTCCTCCTTTCTTGAAAACCGATCACAAACAGTGAAACTGGGATCTTTCACGTCGGAAAAACGCACAGTGCCATGTGGAGTCCCCCAAGGATCCCCCCTGTCACCGGTACTGTTCAACATCTATCTTCGCCCTCTCTTTCATATTATCAGTAGCCAAGAACTACTTTATCACTCTTATGCAGACGATACGCAATTGTATTTTCGCATCTGCAACAAAAAGGATCATCATCTCAGTTTAGAGAAATGTCTCTCTTCGATAGAAAACTGGATGACTAAGAGTTATCTTAAACTCAACAGTTCCAAAACAGAACTTCTTATGTTTCACGCCAGCCGAAAGAGTCAACTGGCAACAACCTGGATACCGCCGCCCATTCTGGGCCAAATCATCACCCCTAGCTCCAAAGTCAAAAGTCTAGGAGTCATTTTTAACACCTTCATGACAATGGACGCACAAATAGGGTCAGTAATCAGCGGATCGCACCATTTTTTGCGCCTACTACGCAGACTTATTCCATTTATCCCCAAAGAAGACGTAGCAGTCGTGGTGGGAACAATCGTGAATTCCAGACTGGACTATGCAAATGCCCTTTACCTCGGGCTCCCAAAGTACCAAATCGCTCATCTGCAAGTCGTACAGAATACGGCCGCCAGACTGGTGACTGGGAAAAGGACATGGGAATCAATCTCACCTTCGCTGAGAACCCTTCACTGGTTGCCAGTAAAATACAGAATTGTATTTAAAGCACTCTGCCTGACACATAAGTGCATCCATGGGAAGGCGCCGCAATATCTTTGCGACAAGATAGAACCTCACAATTCTAATCGCGTTCTGCGATCCACTGACCAAAATCTGGTCAAGGTGCCAAAAACCAAATACAAGTCCAAAGGAGAAAGAAGGTTTGCTTTTCAAGGTCCGAGACTATGGAACGCTTTACCAACCAGCGTTCGGTTGGAGGAAAACCACCTGACTTTCAGAAGACAGATTAAAACTCTGCTCTTTTGATGTCATGAGACACGAAAGATCAAGCGCCCAGAGGCGATTCAGTTCGCATGTGCCGCTCTATATAAGTTTTTCATTCATTCAGAATCTTATTGGAATCCATTTCGGCAACCTCGCGCTCGCCATCCACTCAAAACGTAACGTTAGCTACTCTTTGGCTGGCTCGCATGCCCAAACAAAAACAAGTGTGGCCCACGTGACAGTTGTTTCGTTTCCGGTCTAGCTAGATCCGGTGTGTGGTGTTGTAGTTCTGAAAAAAACAATAAAGTTTGTGAGGCCAAAAAGGTTCACCCTTTAAAACATTTTTTACATTACACAAAGTCGCGCCATCCTACCGACACAATGCCGGTGTTTTTTTTTTTTTTGTCAGCACGTACCTCTTAATCCCGATTTTCACCTGACGGCGATCCCGCGGGAGTGGGCGTTCCCAAGCACTGCCTGTGATTGACAGTCTTCCGAACGGCGCATACTGCGCGTCACAGGTTGCCGACAGAACCCAAACGTCGGTGCGCATGCGCCGTATAGAGCCGCACCGACGTTCGGGTTTTTCCGGCAACCTGTGACGCGCAGTATGCGCCGTTCGGAAGCCTGTCAATCACAGGCAGTGCTTGGGAACGCCCACTCCCGCGGGATCGCCGTCAGGTGAAAATCGGGATTAAGAGGTACGTGCTGACAAAAAAAAAATGTTTTAAAGGGTGAACCTCCTTAATCGCGCGATAAAAAAAATTACGGGTTTGTGTTAACGCCGTTAATAACGCGTTTAACTGACAGCACTATTTTTTATTATTATTTTTTTACAATAATAATTTTTTAAATATTTTGGTGAAATATCAGGGGTCTAAACAGAGCCCTGATATCTCACTTTAGATACAGAGAAATGGACCGAGGACAAAGATTCCCCAGTCCCTTTCTCTGTAGCCAAGCAGCAGGGGGAATCTGCGTAGCAGAGGGTGTTTAGGGTGTGTCCAGGCACACCTGGCACACCCTGTGCGCACACTTATGCGTGTAACGTGTGCCCCATCCAGAGTGGGAGAGTTTCATCATTCCATGTAATGTTCAAAAACCAGTTGCAACAATGTTCAGCACACTGGAAAATAGTTTGGACAGAACTCATCTTAAAATTCATGCATGACACAATCCTTTCTAATGCAATCACACCCAAGTAATTATTTTTTTAACTTGCCCAGATGAGGTATAGTCGAGTCAATGTGTTATAATATAATACCATCTGTGTTTGAGATTTGCGTTCTGAAAGGTATGTTTAAATAAGTATACAGAAACACAGAAAATTATGAAGTGCACATGGAACAGAAAAGCCGCTGAACATCTTTTGATCCTTTGGACAGCTTCATGCTCCACTGAACAGTGACAGCAAAGTTCCACAAGAGCTTTCCTTTATAACATCAACGGAATGCTATAAAAACATCAAGCAGCAGCGCATGCATTATGAATGTGTGTTGTTCTAAGATAGCATGCAGGGGGCTTCCAATCTAATCTGACCCCGGGATTAAAACCAGGTGTCTCTATTCATTAATGTCAATTTTTCATAGTTAGAATGTAACTGTCACCATTAATTAACATTTTACATCTAAATACAGAAACGAGAAGTAACTTCCCTTTTTAAGTCACTCTCTTAAGTCTATATTTTTATGTGCACATTTTGTTAATATGGATTATAAATTAAAAAATGTTGGAAGGAACAAAGATTTCCACTATAACCATAACCAAGGATGATATTTCATGCTCTGCAAGATCATTTGTATTCGATTTAAGTTTATACATACCGTATATACTCGAGTATAAGCCGACCCGAGTATAAGCCGAGGACCTAATTTTAGCACAAAAAAATTGTAAAACGTATTGACTCGAGTATAAGCCGAGGGTGAGAATGCAGCAACTACTGTAAGCGGAAAAGAGGGTCAACAATGCCCATCTGCACGCCTCATGCCTATCAAATGCCTATCGCGGAACAGAACACCAGGAGGAAGCCACGACTTTAAAAAAAATGGATGGCAAGAATTCAGGTACTGACGCGAGTATAAGCAGAGGGGGGTATTTTCAGCCCTAAAAAAGGGCAGAAAAAATTGACTTATACTCGAGTATATACGGCACCTTCCACATAGAAAACAGTTTTGTTCTTTTTATATATTTTGATATATTCAATAAAGTGGTTATAAAGTCAAAATATTTGTTTTGTTACCTTATTGCATTCTGTAAAAAAGCATCCCACTACTTTTTCTCCCCCCCCCCCCCCTCTGATGCTCCAGCACTGTCCCCCAGCTGCAGTGTCTCTGCTCTTTCTTCCTGGATTCACAGGCTACACAGAGAGCAGCAGGAGCCATAGAATCCTTTATAGAAAAAAGAAGAAATAACCCCCTAACGGGTCTTTAACCTCTTCCCGACTGCCCCACGCAGATATACTATATCAGGGCGGCGGCTCTGTGCCAGATTACATACTAGGTACGTGATCTGGCAATTCCGGGTCCGCAAATGAACACAATGGAAGCCAATAAGCGGCTCCAATAACAGCGGGACGTGCCGAGCATTCAGGAGACAGGCAGAATGGTCGTCTGCCAATGTAAACAAGGCAGACCACCGTTTTGTGACAAGGGAGGGAAGTGATCTTGTGTTTCTGCTAAGCAGAAACACGGACCTCTGGTTCCCACCATACAATCACCCCCCACACTGTTAGAAATCACTCCCAGGGAACACAGGTAACCCTTTGATCGCTTCTAATGTTAACCCCTTCCCAACCAGTGTTATTAGTACAGGGCCAAAGTAGATATTTGCCAGCACACCATGGATCGACACAATGTAGCGTCCAAATGGATAGCATTGTGATTGCGTGATCACAACACAAGAAGAGAAGGGCCCCATTGTCAGGCATGTAGCTTCATCAGGCATGTGTCACATGCCTGGCGAAGAGTTCCTACATGACTCCGAAATGTGTTGTGATCATGCAATAAACTATCCTTTTGGACACTACTTTGTGTCCATCCATGGTGTGCTGGCAAATATCTACTTTATGACTTGAACCAGTATGCAGCTGGTTGTTGCTGCAGCACCCAAAACATTTTGAGCTTATCCAGGAACTTGTGCGATGGGAATATGAAGTAGTTTTAGTACAGTGACAGGGCATATTTTTAGCACTGATCTCTGTGTCACTCTCAAAAGTGTCAGTTAGGTGTCCGATTTGTCCGCTGCCACATCGCAGTCCCACTATAAGTCGCTTATCGCTGTCATTACTAGTTAAAAAAAAAAAATAATAATAATATCCCACAGTTTGTAGATGCTATAACGTTTGAGCAAACCAATCAATTATTGGTCTAAATTGATGAAGACATTTTTTTGGGGGGATATTTTTTTTTTATTGGATATGTTTAGCAGAATATAGCATAAAATAAAAAAAAATATATATATATATATTTTTTTAATTTTCGTTTTTTTTTTTTTGTGTATAACGAAAAATATAAAAACCACAGCGGTGATCAAATACCATACATTTCTTTTTGCTCTATTTGTGGTAAAAAAAGGACATACATTTTATTTGGGTATATCGTCGTATTTCCGTGCAATTGTCAGTTAGGTAACGCAGTGCCGTATCGCAAAAAAATGGCTTGGTCGTGAAGGGGGTAAAACCTACTAGAGCTGAAGTGGTTAAAAGCCCAAAGAGTAATAACAACCCGTAGTTTAGTATAGACTAACAAGAGCATTTCATTACCAATCTAGCATACAACATACAGAGCAGGCATGGACCTGTCATCCTCCCACTTCCCTGCTGAGCAAAAACAGATCTGGCCCAAGTAAAAGGGGCTTTATACAGGATGTATGTTACTGGCCAGATAACCAGGGGAAAAGGGAGGAAAAACAAAGCCTAAAAAAGAAAACGAATACAGCCATCACATCTAATGATTGGTAAGCTGCAATATATTGCATTAATGGTTTTGGGTTTAACACCGCTTTAACCACTTAAAGACAGCTCCTCTTTTCGAGACATGTTTACAAATAAAAAAAAAAATTTGGCTAGAAAATTACGTAGAACCCCCAAATATTTAAAAAAAACAATTCAGACACCCTAGGGCAGTGGTCTCAAAGTACCGGCCCGCGGGCCTTTTACGGCCCGCGGACTGGTTCAAAATGGCCCGCAGGCAGGGCGGGGGGGTGCTGCGGAAGTGGGGGGAGTAGATTTCCTTCACATGCAGAGTAGCGCAGGAAGCGTCTCTGTCATAAGTTCACTTCTCAGTCTCACACTGCGGCTGCTCCCCGCCCCCCGGCGCCCCCCCCTCTCTTCTCGTCCAATCACATTTGCTTGTGATATCACCTGGGATGGACGAGAAGAGAGGGGGGGGGGCGAGGAGCAGCCGCAGCGTGAGACTAAGAAGTGAACTTATGACAGACGTTTCCTGCGCTACTCTGCATGTGAAGAAAAAAACACAAGTAAACGCTGACATGTGCCGTGATTGTGCCCTGATTGTGCCCCATGTACCCTGAATGTGCCCTGATTGTGCCCCCATGTACCCTGATTGTGCCCCCATGTACCCTGATTGTGCCCCATGTACCCCGATTGTGCCTCCATATGCCCCATGTACCCCAATTGTGTCCCCATGTACCCCGATTGTGTCCCATGTACCCCGATTGTGCCCCATGTACCCCGATTGTGCCCCATGTACCCTGATTGTGAAGTCATGTGCCCCATGTACCCTGATTGTGCCCTCATATGTCCCATGTACCCTGATGTGCCCCATGTACCGTGGATGTGCCCCATGCACCCTGATGTGCCTTAATGTGCCCCATGCACCCTGATGTGCCTTAATGTGCCCCATGCACCCTGATGTGTCTTAATGTGCCCCATGTACCCTGATGTGCCTCAATGCGCCCCATGTACCCTAATGTGCCCCATGTGCTATGATGCGCCCCATGTACCCTGATGTGCCCCATGTGCTCTGATGCGCCGCATGTACCCTGATGTGCCCCATGTGCTCTGATGCGCCGCATGTACCCTGATGTGCCCCATGTGCTCTGATGTGCCCCATGTACCCTGATGTGCTGCATGTACCCTGATGTGCCCCGATTGTGCCCCATGTGCTCTGATGTGCCCCATGTACCCTGATGTGCCCCATGTACCCTGATGTGCTGGGCTCTGTACCCTGATGTGCTGGGCTCTGTACCCTGATGTGCTGTGTCCTGTGCCCTGTACCCTGATGTGCTATGCCCTGATATGCCATGTGCCTTGTCCTGATGTGCCATGCCCTGTACCCTGATGTGGCCTGTAGTGCTGTGCTGTGCCCTGATGTGCTGTGCCCTGATGTGTTGTGCCCTGATGTGCTGTGCCCTGTACCCTGATGTGCGCTGTGCTCTGTACCCTAATGTGCGCTGTACCCTGATGTGCGCTATGTACTGTACCCTGATGTCCTGGGCTCTGTACCCTGATGTGCGCTGTGCCCTGATGTGCTGTGCCCTGTACCCTGATGTGGCCTGTTGTGCTGTGCCCTGATGTGCTGTGCCCTGATGTGTTGTGCCCTGATGTGCTGTGCCCTGTACCCTGATGTGCGCTGTGCCCTGTACCCTGATGTGCGCTGTGCCCTGTACCCTGATGTGTGCTGTGCCCTGTACCCTGATGTGTGCTGTGCCCTGTGCCCTGATGTCCTGGGCTCTGTACCCTGATGTGCGCTGTGCCCTGATGTGCTGGGCTCTGTACCCTGATGTGCTGGGCTCTGTGCCCTGATGTGCTGTGCCCTGATGGTGAGTGGTCAGTGTGTAGTGTAGTGGTCAGTGGGGTGTGTAGTGGTCATTGTGTAGTGTAGTGGCGAGTGTATAGTGTAGTTGTCAGTGTGTAGTGGTGAGTGTGTAGTGTAGTGGTGAGTGTGTAGTGTAGTGGTGAGTGTGTAGTGTAGTGGTGAGTGTGTAGTGTAGTGGTCAGTGTGTAGTGTAGTGGTCAGTGTGTAGTGTAGTGGTCAGTGTGTATTGTTCAGTGGTCAGTGTGTATTGTTCAGTGGTCAGTGTGTATTGTTCAGTGGTCAGTGTGTATTGTTCAGTGGTCAGTGTGTAGTGTGCAGTGTAGTGGTCAGGGTTAATAATGCATCCACTGACACCAGTGCTGGGGGGTAAAAATGCGTCCGCTCACACCAGTGCCGGGGGTTAATAATGCGTTCGCTGACACCAGTACTGTTGTTTTTGAAGTTTGAAAGTTTGTATGCGGCCCCCCATGGGATATGAAAACTTGTCTTGTGGCCCTCAGGTAATTTGAGTTTGAGACCCCTGCCCTAGGGAATGAAATGGCGGTCATTGCAATCCATTTATGTTACACCATATTTGCGCAGCGGTCTTACAAGCGCATTTTTTTTTTAAAAATACACTTTTTTGAGTTAACAGACAACATGGATGGACAGCACACCATGGATGGACACAAAGTAGTGTCCAACAGTAAAGTTAGCCCAATTTTTTTCTATATTGTACTTGAGGTTATTGTAGCCATATTAGTGCAAATGTGACAGAGAAAATTGAGCACTGTCCATGATACTTTTTTATTTGCACTAACATATAATTTTTCATGGACGAGCTTTTGTGGTGTGTCCCCTTCTTCAAGGTCCAAGCAGTACTCATATTATATGTTCTATATTATGAAAGATAATGTTACGCCAAGTAAATTGATACACAACATGTCACGTTTTAAAATTGCGCCCGCTGCAACTTTGGCACTTAAAAATCAACATCGGCGATGTTTAAAAATTTGTACGGGTTACCAGTTTTGAGTTACAGAGGAGGTCTGGTACTAGAATATTTTCTCTCGCTCTAACGATCTCAGCGATACCTCACATGTGGTGTTTGAACACCGTTTTCCTATGCGGGCGCGACTTATGTATACGTTTGCTTTTGGGCGCGAGTTAGCGGGACGGAACGCTATAAAAAATGTATTTACTTATTTATTTTACCTTTTATTTTTATACTGTCCTTTTCAAAAAAAAATTGACTCACTTTTATTCCTATTACAATGAATGTAAACATCTCATGTAATAGAAAAAAAGCACGGCAGGACCTCTTAAATGTGAGATCTGGGGTCAAAAAGATTTACACTAAAATGCAATAAAAAAATAAATGTAATTAAAAAAAAATACCCTTTAAGAGCATTGGGCAGAAGTGACATTAGACGACGCTTCCGGCCTCCAAAGCTATGGAGCTGAGCGGGGGCCATCTTTCCCTCACTCGGCATCCGGGCAGTTAGGGGAGCGAACGCAATGGTCTCCGCTACTACCGGCAGGTCTGGTAAGCGTCTGAGGCGACCGGAGCATGGCGGGAGAGGGGGTCCCCGATAAAAGGTATCTTGCAGCGAATCTGCCGCAGAGACCACTTTTATCGTAAAGAGAGCCGCACGCCATTCCTGAAAATACCGGAGTTATGGCAGCTAACTTCTGCCATAACCCCAGTATTTAATGTCAAAATACAGATGTACAGGTACGTTAATTTGCTTGAAGTGGTTAAAGTGGTATTAAATTCAATAAAAAAAAAAAAAAACTGCTAGGCAGGGTTTTATGACAGAAGAGACTCTAATGACCCCTTGTGTCATAAATGCTGTTAGCAGTAACGTACACCTACGGCACCCGCTTTGTGTCATGATAAAGTGACTCCTGTGTGCATGTGCCAGCCATTCAAATGGCCCAACAACACAAACCCTTAAGGAAGATCAGGAAAAGAGGGAAGTGCCCAGGCACTGACAGCACAGTGCTGGAGGGCATCCTTTGACAGATAAGCAGGGCTTTTTTTCAGGGGGAACTTGGGGGAACTCAGTTCCACCACCTCTGGCTCAGACCCTTTGGTGCCTGCTCACCACAATCACTTGTAAACACAGAAGTCTGCTTTCTATGTTTACAAGTGACAGCTCTGCACTTTGTGTGTAACCCCCTGAACTCTACACTCTGTATGTAATGCAATCCTGGTATTTTATGCCCCTTTAAGACCCTTCTACTGTTTGTGAAATTTGAATAGGGTTGTGGTTGGGTTCCTGCACCTATTTTTTGAGAAAAAAAGCTCTGCAGATAAGTCTATCATAATGTCATTATAGCATTTTCCTCCTAGGGACCCATTTAAAAAAAAAAAAAAACATTGTGGAGTTTAATTCCATTTTAAGAATTTTTTTGTTTGGTTTCTTACCTGGAGACCCTGCTGGTAGCAGCGTTTCTGTTTATAGCTAATCACACCTAATGCTGCCGTAAATCTCATATTTTGTCTGATTCATGCTGAATTGGACGAAATTCGAGCTGTCGGTGCCTCTGTTGGCAGCACCCAGCTTGAAAAAAGTTGACTGAACAATTGTAGTCCATAGAGCACCCTGCATCCATTCAGATGTAGGCACTGTGCAGGTATTCTTACAACCACTGAACCCAGCTGTCAAACTATGCAACCATTAGTCCCTCCAGTCACACCAGGGTACTAGGTGTAATACTAGACTCTGACTTGTGATTTCAGCTTAAAGTCTAATCGTTGTCAAAAGTTTGTAGAATTTACCTCTGTAACATCTCTAAAATTTGCCCCATTTTAACAAATTAAACCACCAAGCTCCTTATTCACTCTCTTTGACTATTGCAGCTCCCTTCTCATTGGCCTGCGCCTCTCCATAGGCTATCCCCTTATTCAGTTTATTATTAACCAGTTAGCAACCGCCCTATAGACGAAATACGTCTACAAGGCGGTTGCTTAACTCTGGGAGGGCGTCAATGTACGTCCTCCCAGAGTCGAGCTCCCGCGCGCCCTGTGGGGCGCACACACGGGAGTCTCCGTGACCGCCGGGTCCTCCGGACCCGGCTGATCACGGATCACGGTAAATCGCCGCTGATAGCGGCGATTTACCACGTGATCGCTCCGTCCAATGACGGAGCGATCACTAGTAAACAAACCGGCGTCATGTGATGACGCCGGTTCCTCCCTCTCCTCTCTGTACCGAACGGTACAGTGTGAGAGAGGAGAGGGGAGAGAGCGGAAGCAGCAGCAGCTGCTGCTGCTGCTGCGGGCTGGATCTGTGACACATGTAGTCACAGATCCAGCCATCGATCCCTCCCTGTGCAATACTCTGCAGTACCAGCCATACTCTGCAATGCCCCCACACTCTGCAATGCCCCCACACTCTGCAATGCCCCCACACTGTGCAATACCCCCACACTGTGCAATACCCCAAAATACTCTGCAATGCCCCCACACTCTGCAATGCCCCCACAGTGCAATACCCCAAAATACTCTGCAATACCCCAAAATACTCTGCAATGCCCGCAATACTCCGCAATGCCCCGCAATACTCCGCAATGCCCCGCAATACTCCGCAATGCCCCGCAATACTCCGCAATGCCCCGCAATACCCCACAATACTCTGCAATACCCCGCAATACCCCGCAATACTCCGCAATACCCCACAATACCCCGCAATACTCCGCAATACCCCGCAATACTCCGCAATACTCCGCAATACTCCGCAATACCCCACAATACTCCGCAATACCCCACAATACTCCGCAATACCCTGCAACGTCGTCTATGGGGATTTTTAAGTAGCGAAGTTTGGCGCCATTCCACGAGCGTGTGCAATTTTGAAGGGTGACATGTTGGGTATCTATTTACTCTGCGTAACTTCATCTTTCACATTTATGCAAAAGAATGAAGAAAAAATACTAAATTTGCCAAATTTTATAACAGAAACAAAGAAAAAATATTTTTTTTTACAGAATTTTCAGTCTTTTTTCTTTTATAGCGCAAAAAATAAAAAACCCAACGGTGATTAAATACCACCAAAAGAAAGCTCTATTTGTGTGAAAAAAAGGATGAAAATTTCATTTGGGTACAGTGTTGTATGACTGAGTAATTGTCATTCAAATTGTGAGAGCACCGAAAGCTGAAAATTGGTCTGGTTATTAAGGGGGTTTACGTGCCCAGTGGTCAAGTGGTTAATGCTTCTGCCAGACTTATCCACCTTACTAACCGCTCAGTGTCTGCCAACCCTCTCCTCCAATCCCTACACTGGCTCCCAATCATCCAGCGAATAAAATTCAAAATACTAACCACATAATACAAAGCCATTCACAACTCTGCCCCGAGCTACATCAAAACTGTCTTCTCCGCTTTTCTCCAGACCTCCTACTCTCAAGCTCTCTCGTCTCCTCTTCCCATGCTTGTCTCTAGGATTTTTCCAGAGCCTCTCCCATCCTCTGGAACTCGCTACCTCAACCTGTCTGGCTATCCCCTACTCTTGCTACCTTCAGGTGATTTTAGAACAGAAAACAAATTCTCCTGCGCACAAATGGATTGTCCAACAATCAATAATACATGGAAGAAGTATCAACAACGGTAACACCGGCCTTGTTGCCCTTCATGGATGGGGTATGTCCTAATGGCAAACGAAAAGAAGAAAAGAAAAGTCCAGTCCAGACTACTGGGCTCTGATGAAGAGTTCTTTGGAGCCTCGAAACGCATCAGCCGGCAGTGACACACCCTCAACCCCCCGTTGGAGCATGGTTCGAGGGCTATCCACTACAGCAGTTGTCGATAAGCCTATTGTGATTCTTTCTTTGTGAGTAGGTTTTTTATACATTTTTATTCTATTAAATTGGTATAACGGTAACACACTAGGCTGGTGCGCCTTTTTCTTTTCTTCTTTTCGTTTACCTTTAGGCGATCCCTGAAAACTCATCTTTTCAGGGAAGCCTATCACATCTCCAACTAATCTTTTACCACTTCCATAAGTTCATTCCCCACAGTTACAACCGTTTGTACCACCTGCCCCCCCCCCCCCCTTATTAGATTGTAAGCTCTTCTGAGCAGGGCCTGCTAAATACTTTTGTATTTTGTTGTCTTATAACTGTATTGTCTCCCTGTTATATTGTAAAGCACTGCATAAACTGTTGGCGCTATATAAATCCTGTATAATAATAATAATAATAATAATAATAATAATAATAATAATAATTTACTCTAGCCTGCCTAAAGGAATGCATGAACCTTCCGATCAGGTCTGCCTAAAAAACTGATAAGCGGACCTGATCGGATCACCCATATGAAATGGGCAGCTCCACAACACAATATATACAACTTATTTTCTTCCTTCATTTATTTATTTCATGTATCTTTTGACCAACGAGCATTTCTGTATAAATGTAGCATAAGGAATAGAAGATGGCAAGGGAATAATAAAGGAATATCTGCTGTCATCTCCTTCACTTTAGACTCTTGATTAATGGTTGTCCTTTGTAGTTTTCTAACCTCATATGATAGGTGACAAAAGTAGAGTAGAGTCTCAATTACCGTATTTATCGGCGTATACCGCGCACTATTTTGCCCTGAAAATCAGGGCAAAATCGTGGGTGCGCGATATACGCCGATACCCGCTTTCCCGCCATGAGTTTGAATACTGCGCCCGCATATAGCGAGCGCAGTACACTCGTGAATCTTCGGCCAGTCTCGGCGCCTCTCGTACTGACGTCCTGACGTCCTGAGCGTACAGGACGTCAGTGCGAGAGGCGCCCGAGCCTGCCCGAAGATTCACGAGTGTACTGCGCTCGCTATATGCGGGCGCAGTATTCAAAGTCGTGGCGGGACGCCGGACCCGCCGAAGATGGACACCGGACCCGCCGAAGATGGACACCGGACCCGCCGAAGATGGACGCCCGACCCGCCGAAGATGGACGCCCGACCCGCCGAAGACGGACGCCGGACCCGCCGAAGAGGACACCCGACGAGGCCGCAGAAGGACGCCGGACCCGACGAGGCCGCAGAAGGACGCCGGACCCGACGAGGCCGCAGATGGACGCCGTGCAAGACATCAAAACTGTAAGTACAAAACAACAAAAAATATTTTTTTCCCACAGGATTGGGGGCTATATGTAATGTGCTGGGATGTGATCTAAGTGCTGGGATGTGATCTATATGTAATGTGCTGGGATGTGATCTAAGTGCTGGGATGTGATCTATATCTTATGTGCTGGGATGTGATCTAAGTGCTGGGATGTGATCTATATGTAATGTGCTGGGATGTGATCTATGTGTAATGTGCTGGGATGTGATCTATATGTAATGTGCTGGGATGTGATCTATGTGTAATGTGCTGGGATGTGATCTATGTGTAATGTGCTGGGATGTGATCTATGTGTAATGTGCTGGGATCTGTATGTAATGTGCAGGGGGCTTTGGAATATAAAAGGGGCTGTTGAAAGTTTTTTTCCTAAAACTTCCCTCCTAAAATTAGGGTGCGCGTTATACGCCGGTGCGCGTTATACGCCGATAAATACGGTAGTTATCATTAATTGCATGTGCCTATATGCACATGACCATAGACAGCTACCACCTTGAGAGACCAAACGTCAAAAATAGAATTTAAAACTGAACTTAATATACGTGTAGCGCTCACCCCCGAAGGAGCCGCTGATTTGGGATCGGCGTATTAAGCTACCAAGTTCTTCTGTCTAGGGGTGATACTTGTGAGTGTGGATGAAAGAACAAGTGTCCAGCCAGTAGCGTGAGTTTCCAATGCTTTATTCCATGCCAACAAGGCCAACATCAACAGGACACATAGTAGAGAAAAAGGTTAATGAATAGGAAGAACTTGTAGCATCAGGCCTTGGATATCAAAAGCATAGAGAGCAAGCCTGCTCTCGGCACAGATAATTCAACGAACCTTAATGGACAGAAATGTTCAAAATTTGTGTCCCATGTTACCCAAAAAGAATATGAGATCAAAGATCTTATTACCTGTCGAACAGAAGGTGTGGTGTATGCCCTTCAGTGTTCTTGTTCACTCCAATATATAGGTCGCACAAAAAGACCAATGTGGAAACGCATAAGAGAACATGTGCAAAATATTGAAAAGGGGTATCCCGATCACAATGTTTCGCGTCACTTCGCATTGTGTCATAATAAAGACCCTAAACAACTTAAGTTTTGGGCCTTGGAGAAATATACCCCCCATTGGAGAGGCAGCCACAAAATTCGCGAGCTTAGTAAAAGCGAATCCAGATGGATACACGAAATGCGCTCTTTAGTGCCAAATGGGCTCAATGTAGAATTTGATTTGAATTGTTTTATCTCAGATTTTTAGTTTTTTATCTTATATGTTCCGATTGTGTAGTGATCGGATTGATTCAGGGACAAGAAGATTTTTTTGTATAAATTATTTTTGTGTAAATAATTTGTGCATTTTTTGGTTTATCACCTTGCATCTTGAATGGGTGTCTTCCTCCCCTTTATGGTGGTTTATGTTTATATATATATATGGTTTTATGTTGCTATGTGAGTGTGTTCAAATAGACACTGGAACTCACCATTTGCAACTTATTCTTACTATTAATACATTAATTCTTAACGTAGATAATATTTTTTTGTATAAAATGCATCACATTCTGTATTTCTTTATGACACCCCCTCAGGATGCATGAATGTATAGAGTATGTTTGTACGTCTCTATATTATATCTTTTGCATGTAGTATGTATTTACCATATGAAGGGGGCGATGTGGTTGCTTTTTAAATTTACTAAGAAGGCAGGTCCTCCTTTTTTAATGGTTCTATATATTTTAAAACATTATTTTAAATATTCTGTTTTTTTATCAACAAGATAGTTTAATTGAGTCTATGTTGATAGATTATATTTATATATTTTTTCCCTGTATTAAAATACTATTGTATTGCACAATGTTGCCAAATGTAGCGAGTGCTATAATCTGCTATTTTGCACAGTGCTCGAGGTTGTTACCTGCAATGATGTAGATGTCAACCCCCTCTCCTTTCTGTGGTTTCACTTCCTGTTTGAATGACACGCAACGGCTCTGTTATAAGCTCAGCCGTCTCCCATAGTCATTCAGAGACCCATGACTAAGTCACGTGCCTAGTGACGGAACGCGTGGGGGAGGAGCCTATGTTTGACGGGACTTCGATCCTAGTGAGGAGACCAACATACTGAGCGGCAATCTATCTCAGAGCCTGTGTCAATCGGCGGTTTTGTGAGTTCATTACCGTCGGTGTAGTCTCTTGTCCATTGTCCTCTGTTTTACAGTATTGTGCTATGAAGCTTGTCCTCTTTCTTTTTTCTTCCCTTATATTGAGGTTTTCTGTTTGGATCTCTTAATGGGAAAGGTCATTGTCTGTCTAATGAGAAGCTCTTGAGGAGGAAAACGCCAGCTGTTCACCATAGGGCTGCATATGGGTGTTAACCCATAAGGAACTCATTCCAACTTTTCATTGGACTTAATAGTATTTTTTCATAAGTGTTGCTATTTATACTCACTATGTATGATTTATATTATTAATATTTACACTGTATTCACTCAGCACTAGTTAACACTAGCGCTATCATTTACTCATTTCATATTAATTTGGTTTTGTTCACCTATTAGATACGCAGCTTTTGTTATTTGATATTTTTTGCTGTTTTTTTCCACGTTTTTTGGTTTTATATATGGTAGCGCAGTAGTACCATTCCTTTTTTACACAATTCAACACGTCGCCACCCTCGCCAGGGTGGGTAAGTGCCTTTTGGACAGGCAATTAACTCGGACCTGGCAGCCAAAGGGTTGCTCGCAATAATCAGATCACTGGGAGGAAACAATGCCTCTGCCACAGGCGTAGTAAATTTTCTTAGTATAATCGGAGTATAAGGATAGCGAATCCTCCCAGTAAGTCTTATCTGTAGGATCACCCACTGACAGCAAATATAAGGTACCTGTCATGTAGCGTGGTGATCGGATCCCCGGTGGTTCGTCCAGGCCTCGCAGACAACCTCTGCACTCAGGTTCTCCCGAGCCAATCCCCCACCGTTCAGCCTCCAGCTTAGGATCTGGAACCCAGCAAGCTGCTGGGGTCCCTCTCTTCATCAAAAGAAGGCTCCGCAAGGTGCACAGCCTCAGCCGGGCAGGCCATGAGGATGGGGCCCGCGGATGCGCGCACCCTGAAGGTGGATGCCGCACCTGGATCTCGGGCCCCGCAGACTAACCAAGAAAAATGGCCGGTGCCCCAGATATACCCCTCCGCCAGCATGCCCAAAGAGGGAAACTCCTCTAAATGGCTGCTGGGGAAGGTTGGTTCTGTCAGAAACCCTATAGCGCCAACTGTCGCCCAGGGATGGCAGCGCACCCCTGGACACACAGACTGACCCAGGAGGCAGTTCTGAACTGGCAACAGCACAAACTAACAATTAGTGAATGGGAGCAACTGAAATCTCCCATTCCCCACTAACTTTAGCGTAACGCCCCACTAATTTTAATGGGGGGGGCGCTACATACAGATGAAATAAATACAAGGCAGTTGTTTTACATGCCAATAGTCTTGTACTTCTGTCTCCCGAAGTCCTGATATTTACACAGCTATGTAACATCATACAAAAACACCTAACATTTTTCTCTGCTACAGTTAAAGCTTTAGTTAACCGCATTGCTTTTTTTTTTTTTTTTACCTGCAAGGTAAAGTTATAATGTGCTAGTATGTTCATTATGTGAAAGTTACATTAAAAAGAAGCCCTTCAGAGACACGCTGTCATCGCTGACAGGGCTTCGATCTTCACCCGGTCTTCCTTCTGGGTTTGCGTCCTATGGCCGTCTGATTGCCTGCGCTACGATAACATCACTCCTGTGCTTGCGCTCAGGAGCAGCTATTTACATTCCTTTAGAGCACATGCGGCGGTGACATCACCGGCCCATTAATAAGTAAATATCTTCTAAACGGCGCACATTTAGGAGATATTTACAGTACCTATAGGTAAGACTTATTGTAGGCTTATCTAAAGGTAGATATCAACTATGTGAGTTTATTCCCACTTTAAGTAACATTTGCAGGTCTTGTTCAGACAGTGAAAGGAGAAGCAACAGACTGATGAGTGCTGCATTTAAAAAATACATCTAACAATGTATTAATGTGTTAAATACAAAGCTGTATTTATCTGCCAGGGTCATTCTATCCAAAACTTATATTTCAGTTTAGGATACAGCCTGAAAGGCTGATTCAGCCCCTTGCTTCTTATATATTTTAGACACTACAACAATGTTATCTTCCTGTCTTTAAAACCAACTAGGTGTTTTGGATGTTCTTTCCGCTGTTGCATGTTGCAGCACATGAAAAAGTAAAAAAGGACAACGCGCTATGGGTGAACTAAAATTAAAAAACAAATAAGAGCTGCTCCCCTGAAAGTGCTAATAGCAAACCTTGTGAAATGTGGGGTGTATGTTAAAAGGGGGTGCTTAAACAATAAACAAGAATTATGTGCTATAGGCTAAATTGTATAGCATAAACAAATAAAGTGCATAGTGCTCAATAATTAATTCATAAGTGAACAATACAGTGCCTAAGAATAATTCATCAATAGAGAAAGTGCATCCGAAAAACAGAAGACAGGATAATTAAGATATTAGATGTTTGAAAATGTCTATAAATCCTTGTGAGGCAACTCTGGTCTTTAAACCATGACCACTGCCAACGACTTTAAAAGACAACACCCGGTGAATAAGGGTAAGTATCCTACTCACGAGAGCACCATGACCTCTTTAATTAAAAAGAAAGGTCAGGTTTAGCTTTGTATGATTAAGGATATGTAGTCTTTTGCTGGTAAACACCAAAGGGATATGCCTGGGATGTAGTAATTACTCCAGCGCAATGTCATTGAGAAAAAATAAGAAAAGCAGGGCCATAGCGTAATACAGTTTTATTAAAATGAAATAATTAAAACCACAAGCCAAATAGCCGCTTACTTTAAAATGTGCCTTTCCTCTGCACTGGAGGTAAACCGCATTTATTACCAGGTAAGGTTGAGAAGCAGCTGTCTCGCTCGCGCTGTGGTGGATCAGTGTGTGTTCCACCGACTGGGTATACGGGAACTGGAAGTGGCCGGAAGTACAAACGTGACCGGGATGCGCCTCAATGTACATTCCGATGCTGTGACATTATCAGGAAGCGCTTCCTGACGATGCACATTACTTTTTTACTAGTAATGGCGTGATCAGCAATTTTTATCGGGACTGCAATATTGGGGCGGACAGATCGGACACTTGACACATTTTTGGGACCAGTGGCAATTATACAGCGATCAGTGCTAAAAAATGCACTGATTACTGTATAAATGTCACTGGCAGGGAAGGGGTTATCAATAGGGGGCGATCAAGGTGTTAACTGTGTTCCCTAGGTGAGTTCTAAGTGTGGGGGGGGGTGGGACAGACTATGAGGAGAGAGAGAGGGAGATCAGTGTTCATACTTAGTTTACACACACAGATCCCGGTTCTCGCTCTGTCACAATTGTTTACGGGTGCCCGGCAGTCATCGCTCCCGTATCGGCTTCAGCGACGAGCCGCGGGCGTCCCCTAGTGGTCGAAGGGGAAGCGACGTAAGGTATTGTCCTTTTGCCCAGGGGAGCCAACCTGCCGTAGTAAAACTGTGGCGGCTGGTCGGGAAGGGGATAATGAAATTTTAGACAACAGGTTAAATCAGGATCCTAGATGCTGCATTTTTGAGCTTGATATCAGCTTTAGGAGCTGGTGAAGGGCTTTCAGATAAAAGTGATTGGGCTTTCAGAGTATTCCCCCTCCACTCCTCCCATGGTGGTTACCTCGGGTTACATCAGGGTGCCCCAGACCACGGGAATCAGCTTCCCCAGAGTAAGCAGGAGCAACTTAGGGAAAATTGATTCCCCAATCCCTTCTGCGACTATTGACCCCAGAAGCAACATGTATTACATCACTTCCGGGGTCACAGCTGATGTAACTAAGTATGAAACTATTCAAATATTGTGTTTGAATAGTCATATTGAAAGGCAAGGGGGATATTTGGGGTGATCCCCCAATGTCTCCTTAAAAAATAACCTGTCATCTGCCCATGCTATCACATAGGGGGCTTGTTAGCCTCCTTTTAATAGCAATAAAGTAAAAAAAAAGTGTAAAAAATTATACACCCTGTAAAAAAAAAACACTGCTGGGCCACACATATGAGGTATCATCATAAAAGTCGTTGTAGAATTTCAAAAAATTGTTACAATTCTTACCGTAATTTTCCTTTCCTGGGAGCTCATCCTGTCGGCCTACGAATGGGTCAGCTCCACCCTTCTGAACCCACAGCACAATCCCCTGCTCAAATAAAAGGAGGGATTCCCCCATAACCCAGCATTCCTAACACGACCTTGCAACACAACACCAGGGCGGGATACCCTAGGCTGACATTAAGAGCTCCCAGGAAAGGAAAATTACAGTAAGTATGGTAACAATTTTCCGTATTCCTATAGCTAGCATGAAAAGAAAGGGTGGAACCAGGCAAAATAAAGAAAAACAAGAAACTGTGCAGACTGAATGCAAAAGATATGTATCAAAAATCACACAGAAACAACCACCAAGGTGCCCAAAGCCCGGGAAAGGCCCTCTATCACATCCAAACAGTAATAGTAGGTGGAAGTGTTTGGGGACTTTCAGCTGGCAGCCTTACAGCATTTCCACCGGAAACCTGGCGTGACTTGCCCACAAAGCCTATGTTTTTGCTTATCTGATGGTTTGGACTAGGCAAGAGAAAAAGGATTCTAGGTGGAGCCATTGACCCATTTTAGGACTTACTGATAGATGAACCAGTTATCCACCAGCCTGTACTTCTGCGTTCTCTGCAAATACGTAGAAAACATGACCTAAAAATTGTGTCCACCCTTGACCAATCTTCCTGTCCTGAAACTGCAGACAAAGAAGATTGCACCACTTCCTAACTTATATGAAAAGGTCCAACCAAAAAGACAGAACTGGATTAAGAACCACTCTGTCTTGAAACAGCTAACAATATGGAGACTTGGCTGAGAAAGCTTGGATTTTTCCCGAGACCCGACTGGTTGTTGATTTAGCTACAAGATTGCCCACATAAATTGTGCCACCAAATAGATATTCCACATAATAAACAGTTAGAGCTGAAATGGTCGACAGCTGGACCAAACTGTAGCTAAGACCTTTGTTTAGGGTCGATTGGAAGTACTCCAAGGCCTCAATATGAGAGGAAGACTCAGGATTGAATTGAATAATCACTGCCACCCCAGATATCTTTTCCACGTGCTATAGTATGTAGCATTCAAGGATATCTTTCAAGATTTGAGCAGCATTCACTGAAACTCTTCTGCTATTCCCACCTGGGCTAGCCTGCGTCTTACAAATAACCAGGATGTCCAATTGAGCCATATTCGGATGAGACATGCCGCCCCGAGTACCAAAGATCTTTGAAGTGCCATCAGTGGAGTGATCAACAACTGCCACAACAGTGGAAACCATGAACGGATTGTGTTTAGGATTAGAGAAGCTTGAGGAAAAACATATACAGGCCAGAAAATCCAGCACTGGGACAGAGCATCCTCACCCCTGGCTCTCGGATGGAAGAACCAGAAAAAGAACACTGGCAGCTGAGCACTGATAGGAGATGCAATTAAATCCACATGCGTGGTGCCCCACTGAACAAACAGTTGTAGGAAACATCCATTTGTTTAGATCCAGAAAGCATGTGCTCACGTATCCTCCACCCTAGTAAGGTAAGAGACGGACAGGGACAGCAGTTTGTACTCCTGCAACAGAAAGATGTATCCCGCAATATCCCCAAGGCTGCTTATTCCTCGCTGATTCAAAACATATGCTACTGTTATCTGTCTGAATCCTCACGATGGCCCTGAAGCAGTAATGAAAAAGTCAGTAATGCCTCCTGTGCTGCCATCAACTCTAGAACAAGGAATCGCTCACTCTGATCTTCCTTGAGCAAACTAGTTCTGACAGTGAGTTTGACCCGCTGCTGGAGTAAAGCAAACTTAAAGTGATACTAAAGGTTCCTTTTTTTAAAAAATAACAAACATGTCATACTTAACTCCACTGTGAAGCTCGTTTTGCAAAGAGTGGCCCCGAACATCCACTTCTGGGGTCCCTCGGCGGCTCTCGCGGCTCCTCCACGCATTAGATAACCCCCTAGGAGAAGCGCTCTCCCGAGGGGGTTACTTTACAGGCGCGCTCCTGAGTCATACACTCAGTGTTCATAGACGCTAAGTGTATGATTCGGCCCCCCTCCCCAAGCCCGCACAATGGCTGTGCTGCTATAAATCTATCCAATCAAAGCCGGGACTCTGTGGAGAGGGGGATGGCGGGGACATGCAGAGGAGATGGACGGGCTCAGGTAAGTAAAATGTGGGGGGCTGGGGGGTCGGTCACTTCTAGGTGTTTTTTCATCTTAAAGTGGAGTTTCCATCCCATTTTTTTTTCATTGTTGTGATCATTAGACCTAAAAAAAAAGAAAAGAAAAATGTTTTACTCATCTGGAAATGCCTGTTGCTATGCAGTCCCACAAAATCTGCCTTTGGAATCACCTAGGATCCTGACTTCATCTCCCTCTAATGCTCCTGGGAAAAGTGTGTCATCATTTCCCAGGATGCAGTGCGCTACCCAATTATCACTCCCCTTCCATGACTTCCAGGAAGTAAGTGCTTGTGGGCTTCACAATGCCCAAAAGCAAAATGACAACGGTGTGGACATAGTTATATAAACTATCTTTTTTGAATAACTATGCAGAGCAGCGGGGGATTGTAAAATAGTAAGTGACCGGATTTATATTATAAAAACGCAGGATGAAAGGACATACATTTAAAAATGTTAATTGTGGTTGGAACCCCGCTTTAATGCATAGGAAGCATTAAGGTGAAAAAACACAAACCTTTACAACCCCTTTAAGCTGTTTGAGGTGCCACCGAGCCCAGGCCACTGTGTGGACTGCTGCGTTCATCAATACCATCATACAATGTTTTACTGATATCAAATGACTCGTCTTCAGAGCATGGACCATCAAGATCAAGAGGGGTATCTTCTTCTGTGGAAGAAGCACCTTCCCCACTACTGTTGATTGAGACACCCAGATATGTTAACCTCTGTGAGGGGACTAGCTGGCTCTCGCTGAAGATGATCAAGCAACCAGAGCGCTGTAGCATCTACAGGGCCCTCGCCCAATGATTCAGAGGCCCTTTAAATTACTTCCAGTGCTTTACATCTAAAGGCATCTCACCAGCCTTAGAAAGGAGGAATTAAAAAGCAGACATAGGTCATTCTTCAACATATATTATTTTTTGGAAAAGTCTGAAGAAGGTTGGACGGCCTGAGAAAGCTCTTGAGTTCAGTTACTGGCTTTGGAAGGAAAACTGGACCTTGCATAAGGTGAGTCCACACAGCTCTTTTAGTGTCTTGACCTCATGCTTAATGAATTGTGACAATTATGTCAGGCATCATCTTAATCCCCCGACTGCCTGAGCAAAGCAGGATTCATAAAGTCATGTTCATGCACATCTTGACAAAGCCTGAAGTGGTCTCTTCCTGGGAAGCACGTGGGCACTGTCCCCAACCTTCTTTAGTAGCGCTGGTCTTTATTTGGGTTTGGCGGGATTCATACCGTTATGTTCATTCGTATGTTCTCTTAGATGAGACTGAAGCAGATTCTTTGCCTGGGAAGCCCCTAAGGCCCCGTACACACAGACGGACAGTCCGCTGAAAACGGTCGGCCGGACCGTTTTCAACGGACATGTCCGCCCGGAGATTTCTGTCTGATGGTTGTACACACCATCAGACAGAAATCCGCGTGTAAACAATACGCGGGGACATGGCCGCGCCGTCGCCGATGACGCGGCGACGTGGGCGGCCTTGAAGTTCAAAGCTTCCACGCAAGCGTCGAATCAGTACGACTCATGCGAGGGATGGCGGTCGGTCGGACGTGTCCGGTGAGTCTGTACAGACGACCGAACACGTCCGACGGACAGGTTTCCAGCGGACAGATTTCTTAGCATGCTAAGAAATTTTGGTCCGCTGGAAACTGTCCGATCCGCCGGACAATTGTCCGGTCGGGCCTACACACGACCGGATCTATCCGCTGAAACTGGTCCGTCGGACCAGTTTCAGCGGATCGATCCGGTCGTGTGTACGGGGCCTAAGACTGCACATTGCCAGAATAGGAAACCCCTCACTGGGCCAGTGAAAAAATTCCCTTAAAATGTATTGACCACATGCTTAACGAATGTCACAAACTGTTAGCTGCCGTCATCTTTTATCCTAGGTTGCTTGAACAAAGCAGTATTCTTGCAGTCATGCTCATCCTTAATCTCTCTTAGGAAGAGTCTGAATGGGATTGCTCGCCTGGAAAGGCTTGGAGATTATTCATCATCAGAACCGGTAACCCCTTCACAGAGTTTATTGACCATGTGCTTAAATGAATGTGACAGCCTGTGAAGAGTTGACATCCTTATCCTTGTCTGCTTGTACTAACAGGATTCATACCATCACATTCATGTGTATCCTCTCTTGGAAGAGTCTAGAGAGAGTTGATTCTCCCACAGCGTGAGTGAAAACCACCCCTTTAGGCTTCATCTCCACTAGTGCGACTTGTCATGCGACTTAAGACACAAAGTCGCAGGACAGGTCACAGCCCATTGATCTCAATGGCATCTGTTCCCATCTATGCAAATTTGAAAATTAGCGACTCTGAAAAGGTGCCTGCACTAGTTTGATGCGACTTTGGAGTCACACCAGTGAAAACATAGCCCAAGAGTGTATTGTCTACTAGTGTTGCTCACGAATATTCGCATTGCGAATATTCGTTACGAATATGGCATATTCGAATATTTGCGAATAACTCGAATTTCGCGGCCAAAATTCGCTATTCCGAATATTCGTATTTATTTTTAAAACAGATCACGTCCTAGTGATCTCCATCGACGTCTAAAAGCATTGCTGGTATGATTAGAGACCCTGGGCCGAGTAGCTAAGCTGAGGTGATCCTTTTATGTTGCCGAATATTCGCAATCGCGAATATTCGTATTACGAATATTCACAAATACTTACTCCGCCCTTCTTTTGCATCAGAGCCAATCAGAGTTCTCCTACCACTGTTGTCATAGGAGAGAGTGGAGTGTTTCTGTGCGTTTATCCAGTGTATCACATCTTCAAATAATTTTCCATCTTTTGTCCCGTGTCATCATTTGCATTTCACCTCTTTAATGAGAATAATAACTGTTTAACATAAAGACATTTAAGAGATGTCAACGTAAACGGTTTACTTGGCTTTTTTTTAACTCAACAGAATCAGGGGCCCCAGTGTGCGGTTGATCTTTACCTAACTCAATACAGGTCAGTCTAGAGGAGAGATCTGTATTTTCCAAATCTATGGTTATTCAATATTTATTAAACTAATCAATATACAAATTGGTCAAACCCTCAAATCTATATAATAATGTATTTATTTTATTAATACCTTGTTGTTAGTTGCAGGGTCCATTACGTAAAACCACACTTTTTCCAAAGGGCAGGTGAAATTGAATGTTTCAAAATTTCGCAATCAATTTCGCATTCGCATTAGCGAAATTTCGCAATCAATTTCGCATTCGCATTAGCGAAATTTTGCAAAAAATGTTTTTTTTGATAAAATATCACGAATATTCGATTTTAGCGAATATGTCACGAATATTCGTCTATACAGGGCTTTTTTTCCTCAAACAATAGGTGCTGGAACTCAACCATGACCCCCCCAAAACCCGTACACCTACACACACCCTCCAAATCGCATAAAATAGTGGGTGTGGTCAGTCAAATTTCACAAACAGTAGGAGAGTCTTAAAGGGGCATTTAAAACCAGGATTGCCCTACATACAGAGTGCAGAGTTCAGGGGGGGTTACACAAAGATTGCAGAGCTGTCACTTGTAAACACAGAAATCAGACTTCTGTGTTTACATGTGATTGTGGTGAGCAAGCCCCCCCAAGGGTCTGAGCCAGAGGTGGTGGAACTGAGTTCCACCAAGTTCCCCCTGAAAAAAAGCCCTGCGTCTATATATTCGTGATATATCGCAAAATCGAATATGGCGTATTCCGCTCAACACTATTGTCCACCAATTTAAAGGCAGTGCTTGATGCCTGCCAACCGGAGGGACTAAATGGTAAAAGCCCATAGTTAATTTCTCATACACCTGAAAGAAAAACTCTTACCTGGACAGTGACCCTTATCGCCTTAGTAATGATTGGCTACCGGGAAGAGTTGACATTCATGGCTTAGCAATATAAGCAAATGGCTTTTCAGCAAGCTGGCAGTAAAGCCTGGTACACACACAATCGGATTTTCAGCGGACAAAGCATAGGACTTTTGTCTGAAAGGCTCTGGCCAGGAACTTGACGAACGGCATAAGCCTCGTATACACAATCAGATTATCCGACGGGAATTGTGTGATGGCAAGCTGTTGTCGGAAAATCCGACCGTTTCTACGCTCCATTGGACAATTGTTGTCGGATTTTCCGCTGACAAATGTGGGATAGGATGCTTTAAAATTGTCTGCCGGATTTTCCGACAATGTGTACATATGTCCGTCGGATAAAACTCCAAAGTACAAACACGCATGCTCAGAAGCAATGCTCACCATAACACAACATTAGCAGAGGCTGCCCAAAGGGTGGCGGTAAAGATCGGAAAAACCACATAGTTTTGTGTTTGTTGGCCAACAATTCTTTGCTATTTGTATACAACACAAGTTCCTGGCCAACGCCCTTCGGACAAAAGTCCTACGCTTTGCCTGCAGAAAATCTGACCATGTGTATGAGGCTTTAAGAAAGACTCTTTACTTAACTTATGTCTCTGTAAAAAATCTAATCCCTGATAAACAGGATACTAAGCAAGAGTCATTTAGTAACTTAATATATGAAAAGTTACCCATCGACTTCAAATGATAGCCCTGCAAATTAATAAAGAAGTTCAAAACAAATTCAATGCAATAGCAATTAGCTTGTTTGGCATTAATCCTCTAAGGGGTTATCCACAGCTAAAGGGAGGCTGACACACCAGCTTTCCAGACCAAACCTCTGACATTAGCACCAGGTGCTTATCAGTGGCGGCTGGTGCTCAACATTTTTGGGGGGCGCAAACGAAAAAAAAAAAAAGAAAAAAACTGCAGCCTCACTGTGCCCATCAAATGCAGCCACTGTGCCATCAATTGTCACCACTGTGCCATGCCATCAAATGCAGTTGCTGTGCCATGCCATCAATAGCAGCCACTGTGCCATCAATTCGCACCACTGTGTCATGCTATCAAACGCAGCCACTGTGCCATGCCATCAAACACAGCCACTGCGCCATGAATTGTCACCACTGTTCCATGCCATCAAATGCAGTCACTATGCCATGCCATCAAACGCAGCCACTGTGCCATCAATTCGCACCACTGTGCCATGCCAACAAACGCAGTCACTGTGCCATGCCATCAAACGCAGCCACTGTGCCATGCCATCAAACGCAGCCACTGTGCCATCAATTGTCACCACTGTGCCATGCCATCAAACGCAGTCACTGTGCCATGCCATCAAACACAGCCACTGTGCCATCAATTGTCACCACTGTGCCATGCCATCAAACGCAGCCCCTGTGCCCATCAATTGTCACCACTGTGCCAATTGTCACCACTGCGCCCTTTAATTGTCACCACTGTGCCCATTGTCGCCACTGTGCCCATTGGTGTCACTGTGCCCTTTAATTGTCGCCACTGTGCCCTTTAATTGTCACCACTGTGCCACTGTGCCAATTGTCCCCACTGTGCCCTTTCATTGTCACTACTGTACCCATTGTTGTCACTGTGCCCATTGATGTCACTGTGCCCTTTAATTGTCGCCACTGTGTCAATTGTCACCACTGTGCCCATTGTTGCCGCTGTGCCCTGTAAAATGCTACTCCCCCCCCCCCCCCCCCCCGCCCGGCACTTACCTTTCTGGGAGTCAGCCATCCTACTTCTACGTCCCTCGATGTCTTCTCCCGCCCTCGATGACGCTTCAGCCAATCAGGTTACCGGTAACCAGAACCGGTGAACCTGATTGGCTGAGACGCCTGTCAGTCTTATCCAAGGAATGCACCCCCCATACATCCCCTGGATAAGCATCCGGATAGCTGAGGGCTGTACTCAGAAAGCCTATCAGAGTCACTGGCTCTGATAGGCACTTCCGCACAGCCATCCAGCTGCCGTTATTCAGGTGGCCAGCGCTCAAGGTCCGGCCAGCTGAATAGACCAGCGGCCGGCAACAATAACATAGATTCATGCAATGCATGAATCTATGTTATTGTATCAGTGGCGGTGTGAGAGCCAGAGGGGGCGGCGCTGCAGCGCCCTCTATAGACGCACCGCCACTGGTGCTTACTGAAACAAACTTAGTTATGCCAGAAGCAGAACACGGATAAAAATAAATAAATAATGAGATCTGTACTAACTATGGGTAAGGTGTGTACATTGCAGAATATTATTGTGATCCTGCCTTTTGTTTCCGTACTGAACAAGCTTTTTCTTCAAAAGTAGAGTGTGGCTGGCTATACACTACACAACTCTCCAACCTCTCCCAGATCCACCTTCCACCATGCAGTGCAAGCGTGTGCCTGATTCCCAACAATTAAGTGGGTTTATGTTTGATCTCACACAACATGGTTTTGGTAAACCTAAAGGAAAGTCGAACAAGAACTGCTCAGTGTACAGCCAGTCCCCCACCCCAATAGCCAACATGCAGCCAGGTGCCTCCATTCCACCACAAGCTGCTGTGGAACTCAAAGACATTCATGCTGCCATATGGGGATCTGTACAATCTAGAGAAACATCACTGAATGAAGTATGATGAGTTACAGACAAAATAAAAAGCTAAAATCTGGTAGAATGAGATACCCCTCCAAGCAAGCAGAGGGGGAAGCCATGCTGCCACTTACCATCGACCTCCATTTGCACCATTTAGGCCATGTACTGTCATGATCGCTACTGTGCCCAACAGACAGCGAGGCGTGGTCGCGCCCCAGTTGGCTCTGGGTGGAATTGAACCCAGGGCCTCTCTGTTGCTGGTACAGGTCTTTGCCTCTGAGCCACTGCTCAGTGATATTCTTCTTGCTGTCCGTCGGAGCCTGGTTCTGAACTCGTGCTACTTTGGACCAATCAGTGGCCTGAGCGGCCTATTTAAGCCAGCCCCTTCCTCCTTGCAAATTGTTGGTTCGTTGTCAGTGTTTGCTACTGGAAACCTTATCTGTGGATATCCTGTTTACCTGACCTTTGGCTTGCTCTCTGGATTGCTGCTCTCCTCAACCCTGTGACCCCGGCTTGAACTTTGGACTATCTGACTTCTCTACCCCTGACCTTGGCTTTGAACTTCGGATACCCTACCTGCTCCAACCCCTTGACCTCGGCTTGTTCTCTGGATTATTCTTCAGCCTTGTTCCTGTTTGAGCACCTTCTGTTTGGACTATTTCCTGTGTGCTTCTGAACAGCCTCCAGTGAGCTTCGGCTATCCAGTTCCCGGTCCACCTTGGATTCCCTCCTGCCACTGGACCCGGTGCCTCTTGGTGCGTCCTTCCTTCTGTCTCAAACCCCAGCGGGTGGATCGCATCGAGTCGCAAAGATGAGCCGCCCTTGGCATCTCGGCCTCGGTAAGTAACGTTCCTGACATGTACATTTGCCCGGGAACCACGGATCAGTAGAGGATTTACTGCCGACAAAGAGTCCTCCAGGAAGGGATCTTCAACATTCCTTCTTTTCCCATTCTTTCAGTAGCAGGAGAGCTGTCCTTGAGAGAGGAAAAAAAAGGAATGCTGGGGTATGGGGGAATCCCTCCTTTTATTTAAGCAGGGGGTTATTATCCAGAGGGGTAGAGCTGACCGATTCATAGGCTGACATGATAAGCCCCAGGAAAAATAATTCTAGGGCCCAGATTCAAGAGGCTATTGCGCCCGCGCAACCATAGGTTGCGCGGCGCAATAGCTGTTTTGCTCCCGCGTAGCGAATGCCCCTGATTCAGGAACATCGCTACGCGGACTGCAGCCTAGGATATGACAGGCATAAGCCTCCTTATGCCTTCATATCTCAGGCTGCATTCTTGCGTTGTCCGCTAGGGGGCGTGGCCATTGTGATCGGCGTATAGTATGCAAATTGAATACTACCACCGATTCACAAAAGTTGCGCGGGCCCTGCGCACGCAAGGTACGGAGTTTCCGTACGGCGACTTTAGCGCAAGGTTGCTCCTGCTAATAGCAGGGGCAGCCAATGCTAAAGTATAGCCGCCCTTCCCGCTCGTGAAATTTAAATTTCACGTCGTTTACGTAAGTGATTCGTGAATGGCGCTGGACGCCATTCACGTTCACTTAGAAGCAAATGACGTCCTTGCGACGTCATTTGCCGCAATGCACGTCGGGAAAGTTTCCAGACGGAGCATGCGCTGTTCGCTCGGCGCGGGAGCGCGCCTAATTTAAATGATTCCCGCCCCCGGCGGGATCATTTACATTAGGCGCCCTTACGCCGGGCTATTTAGCATAGCGCCCGCGCAATTTACGGAGCTACTGCTCCGTGAATCGCGGGCAAATCAAAATATTTGCGTGGGCGCAGAGCAAAAATCGTTGCCCTTTGCCCACGCAAATATTGCGCGGATCTACCTGAATCTGGCCCTAGGACTATAATTCACAGTTTACTCTAAACGAATGACCTGTAAAGGCTTTTAATAAGTCACCTATGGAGAATTTTCGATCCCACAGGCGTGCGTAATTTTAAGACTTGACCTGTTTAGTATCTATTTACAATATCTATAATCCAATACTATAATTTAATCTTTTATCATTTTCTACCTAAAATGTGGTATAATATTTGGTTTGTTTGCACTAAGATTCATTTTAGAGTATTTTTCCTGAAAATATGCATTTGCTACATAACTGTGCAAATATCTTGCAACATAAAAATAGAAATGCAACTGCCACCATTTTATTCTCCATAAAAGTTTTTGGGCTTTTCAGTAATTTCTAGCAAGGAAATGCAGATTTTACCAGTGTGCAAAAAAATGAAAATAATTCCCCTAGTAGACAAGTTAAGCTCATTTTGGGTGGCCTGACCATTAGCTCTATTAATTATTTTTGGATTTATAGTGTCCAAATAACATGACCCCCAGAAAAGTAATTGTTTCTGTAAAAAAACAAAAAACAAAAAAAAATCAACTTGTCTATGCATTTAAGGCAGCTACGTCTTCAATGCTTTATCTAATTAACACACTTTGAGAGTTTATCATTATTATTACTGCATAAACAGCAACACAGCAATCAAAATGCAGATCTTACAAAACAGCAAAGTGTTTAGTTACAATAACAACTTATATTTCTTAGAATTGCACCAATGTTTACATTTAGACTGTCAATGTTTGAGTAGCAGAAAAGTAGCAGCCATAATGCCTACAGCTAGTAAATGACCTAGTTACCAGCCATGAGATTTCATTAATGTAATTACCACCTTTTGTGTATTTCATATTGATGTCATCTATTTGCTGGCACTGTAGACAAAGCAGCTTCAAGTGTTTGGAGATGAGAACTACTTATTGTTTTCATATTTCCAGGCCAGACATTTCCTTTACAAGGCAGCTGAAAATTTCCACTGTGTGTCTGCACATAAGCAGGGTATACATGCACAGTTTTTATTCCTGCAACCAGTGAATTGAATAAAAATAAAACCTGACAGATTCCCGCATCCATGCAAGTGATGTAGATGGAGGGGTCTCTCCTGCTGCAGTATTGTGTTCTGATCTGATAAACTGATCAGCGCTGCAGTCACTGGCTGCAAGTGCTGTTCAAATGCTGGTTTTCTAGCAGGACGGTACAACAGAAGCCAGTTGCTAGACCGGTCTCTGTTGAAAAGAGAGCAGTACACATTTACTGAAATTCAGCGCATGAATAGCCTGTTTTAGACTGTATGCACATGACTATGGTATCAATTATAGTTGTTACCTGTGAATTGGATGTGACCTGGCACACACATTATAACACACATGGTGACCTCCATCCCTAAATTAGTTTATAGAAGAGGAGAGCTAGGGGACTTTAAATGAGGCACCGCCATGTCAGATACAGACAAGAACAACATAAAATTGAAGTTACACGACATGATTTATTCTTACATTTGAGGAAAATATTGTATGAAATAGGTAGTCACATGACTTACACTAAATATGCTGCTCATAGCATGCAATACAAATAGTAAATAGACATAATAAATGTACATGATAAAATGAATAGGTTAAAAAAAACATATAATATAGAAACAGGTAACTGTTGGCATCTAGTGGCACTCAACGTGTTTCTTGGCATTACAGCCATTCATCAGGAGTGTTATGAGGTATTATACTGGAAAGAAAATTGGACAGGGGTTAATAATAATGCCCTTAGAATAAGGGAGGACTTACAATAAATCATGTACTATAACTTCAATGTTATGTTGTTCTTGTCCGTATCTGACATGGCGGTGCCTTATTTAAAGTCCCATAGCTCTCCTCTTCTATAAACTATGGTTGTTACCTGCTATAACAATAACCCCACCCTTCCACCTAATGACCACACCACACCGAATTGGAGTAAATTGACCATAGCAGCCATTTTATTAACCAAATATAAATATCCAATAATTAACATAATTAACCTTTCAAATCATAACTTACAGTTTATTCAAAAAACTGGATCACAAGGTCCCAAGTGGCATAAAATCAGAACCGTACCTGCTAGCCACTTCTAAGGCCACCAGTTGCAAAACAACCGACTCTGAGACAACTAGCATGTACCCCTATACTAACAGGGAGCCGTGCCTCAGACAGATCCCTACCCCATACCTTTTTATGTGCCCATATGACCTAAGGACCTTTCATCCTACCAAGTTCCACAACCGTCCCCTTGGGACACTCAAGTCCCCCAAAACAAACACACAATGCCCACCAAAAATGTAGGGCGGGTGGGAAGTTGTTACACCCTCTCCTCCTTGCAACTGCAATCCACCCCTTTTCCGTCCACAGCTCACTTCCTCCCACAGCTCCACCCCCCCCATTCCCCACTGTACATCCCTAAACTTCCCTGGACACTCCCCTCTTGCCATTAACTCCCTGTAACATAAGCTACGTTAACCCCTGTCATGCCAGCCCTCTGTTTATTGCCTTTGGGTAATACATACTCTCTTTATAGCACTTTGCACTTAAATTAGTGCACGTTTATGAAACACGCAAAAAGCATGTACTGAGCTTGTGGTGGAATTGCACCCCAAATGCAGAAAAATGCGCAATGACATGTACCGTGCCTATATGTTTTACTTACAAATAAACTTGTTTTTGTTAAAAGAAAATGCTATAAAGTTGCATCAGCTAATTTGTTGTGTTTGTTGTGTGTAGTGTGACAACAGTGTGACAACAAGCAAAAAAAATAAATTGCACATAGTATGAGTGGGACCTAAATACAAAAAAACAACAATGGCAACCTCTCTGATCTGTTTGAAACTAGCAAAAAGTGAAAGGTACACATGGACAGGGCATTCTATAAAACCATGCATAGGCGATGTCTATCTTAGTGTGTGTTGCTCTACCTTTAGGCTAGAAAGGGTGCTTCTAGGTGAGTCTGTCCTCTGTGCATTGCTATATATGTCCCATAGCTGGGAGCTCAGATAGTTTAGCGTTAGGGACATAGGCGTGCGCACAGGGTGTGTCGGGTGTGCCCAGGCACACCCTAATCACCCCATGCACATTATTGTCATCACTCTGTGTAGCAGCAGGAACATGGGAAAGATCTCCCTCTTACCGGCTCTGCCATAGGAGAAGTGTTTATGCTCTTCTCTTTCACTGTACCGGCAGGGAGATCAATGTGCCAGGGTCATATATATGTAGACACATACACGCGTGTTTTTGAGCTTAAGGGTGCACACCCTAATGCAATAGGCTGCGCACACCTATGGTTAGGGACCACGTTTATCAGAGATGCTTTTATGTGGCAGTGTGGCTTCCACATGTATTTGCAAATGGACATAACTAAAACCTCTGTTTATTACATAATTAGATAAAACAGATTACAGTATTTAGGTTTTATTAAAAGTATGCTGGGGACCCCCTTTGTATTGTTCTGAATTCAAAGCCCGACACAAAACATTTACATATAAGCTTTGTCTGTATTGTGCATACTTATTGCTCATGTTCATGAGCGCCTAACCTTTCTGTGCCCAGAGGTTAAGGATGCCTAGCTGCCTAGGCTAAAGTTAGCAGCATCAGCAGGCATCAATTAACTTGACAATAATTCTAGAGATAATTTGCATTTCTAAATGGCTTTTTCATTTTTTAAGGGTATATTATAATAAAAACTCTGCTGTTTTTATAGGCTGACAAATGTGCAAAAATCTTATTAGATTTTTCCTGTAAAGGTATCTAATAGTTGCAATATTAAGTAGACGGTGCTTAGGGATGAGCATTGGGTTTTAGTTGAGCTTCACAGTACTTTGACTCAGTGAGCAATGCAGTTATTCACCACCATAGCATCCAACTACCAATTGTGAACTTTGTTTTCAATAATGGGGGCTTTTGTTATATGCCAGGAAAGTGAAAAAATTGTACTGGAATCATAAAATTATCTTATTGGATTTACTGTTCTCTCTCTGCCACATGTCCCTCTCTCCACCCACTTACCCACAAAACCCCTTGCCATCCTCTGCCCTTCTTGGTAACCTCATCCGTGATGGGAGAGTGAGAGAGAAAGAACATATCAGCCATATTGGAAAAGGGAAAACAAACACTGCATAACAAGAGTATACACTTGGTAAATGTGCAAAGAAATTATAAAATCACTACATTTGCATTCCCCCTTTGGATCTACAGTGACTGCACTTCCAGGCGCACTCGCAGTGCAAAGTGGATTTGCCTTTAGTAAATAAACCCCAATGTCACTAATCCCTGTGAATAGGCACTGCTGTGTTCCTCTGCCTGCTGTTGAATCATGGAATTCCACATGCTAGTTGAAGGCCAGGATGGCCTTCTGTGCAATGTAATAGTGGCTGGTGTATAGCTTTCTGTGCCAAAGTACCTAACAATATGTGTAGCACAAACTAAAAAAAAAAAAAATGTAAACTGATTTCTTGGCAAAACTGGTATTAAGATGTTGTGCATAGCGCTGTTGAGGTCTGTGAATCAACAAAATTCAGCTGACTCCTCATAGAAAGTTGGCTGGCCTGTGGTGAGATTAGCTGAAAAGGAGAAAGAGAGAGAAAAAAGCAAGTAGTCTGCACCTTTGAGGAGGATGAGAAAAAGGGTGCATTGGCAGCACCTTTAAAAAAGTGACTGCTCTAGATATAGAGAAGGAAAAGGGGACCACAAACCTTCCTCACTGTGCTATATGTTTTCTGCTGCACCATTGGCATGGTTATATCTTCTTAGTCCTCTCCATACAATTATCAGAAATGTTTGCTTAAAGTAGAACTATAAGCAACACTTTTTTCATTTTGGATAGAATAAGGAGGGTTATAGCCCTGGTCAGTAATTTTTTTTTTACCACCCCTGTCCCATTGCAGAGATTTCCCTTCACTTCCTGCCCCATAGTCAAACAGGAAGTGAGAAGGAAATCTATGCAAATTAAGGGACTCCATTGCCCTTCCCCAAGGCCATCAAAACTAGTGTCCCCACTCACAATTTTCAGGGCAGGTCTTAAACAGCAAGGGGTGTGGCCTTGACAGGAAGGGGGGTGCACAAGTTTAGTCAGGCCTAGGGCAGCACAAAACCGAAATACAATACTGCCCTTGAGATGGATTCCTGCGTGCGTTTTGCTGCCGACTTGTTTTATAAAGGTGTTTGTCCCACTGAGCAATGAGGTGTAAAGTCATGAATTTTTTTCATGCACAGGTTACCCAAATGCGCATACTTTTACCACACTGCAGGCAGAGGCTGCAGACCACAGTGGTGCACTGCAGAGCTCTTTCTATTTTTTGATTATTCAAGTAATCACATACTGTCCTAAAGCTAGACATTTTTTTTAACAAATACCTAACTGTCCAATCTGTAGAAAGCTGAAAGATATAGCTTAAAGTTATATTAAAGTTTTGTTTAAAAAAAAATAACAAACATGTTATACCTACCTGCTCTGTGCAGTGATTTTGCACAGAGCAGCCTTTATCCTCCTCTTAGGTCCCTCGCCGGCGCTCCTGGCCCCTCCCTTCTGCCAAGTGCCAAGTAGCTTGCTATGAGGGAACCCGAGCCACTGCTCTGTGTGTGTGATCTGTCCATTCAGACACGGAACCGCAGGCCGGCCCTGCCCCTGCTATCTCCTCATTGGCCCACTGGCTTTAATTGACAGCAGCAGGAGCCAATGGCATTTGCTGCTGTGTCTCAGGAGAGGGATTCCCGGACAGCAACGGTTTTCGTGCAACATCCCTGGATTGAGACAGGGCTCAGCTAAGTATTGGGGGGGGGGGGGGGCTGCTGCACACAGAAGTTTTTTTTTTTTAGCTTAATGCATAGAATGCATTAAGATAAAACAAAGTTCTGCCTTTAGAACCAATTTAAGGCAGTATTAAAAGCATACATTTTCTATATTGAAGTTTACCAATTCTTAAGCGTGATTGCTGCATTTATTTGCTTTTTTAGGTTTTCTTCCTTTTCCTTTCACCTGGTAATCTGGCCAGTAAGTCTGTTATTTTTAAACAGAACACGCCTACCTGTAGCATTTAGAGTAGCAAATGTAGCCGAGTGTTGAGACAAGCCATTTACCACTGACAGAGGTGCTTATAATGATGAGCTTTATTTATGTATTTATTCATGTAAACCTTTATTCCAAAAGGAAAAAAATCTGTTGCTGTAAGTGCTTGTGTTACTGCAGCGTGAGGTTGAGTTTGGTTTCAATTAGTTTGTGTTTCTAATTCTGCTAGTACATCTAATATTCCTCTCCCCCAGACTGACAATGCTTCTGTCCAAAAGTGCCCCTGTGCTCCTTCATCCAGAGTGGAGGCACTGTAATTCAGAAGGTGTGTTACTGGCCAGATCACCAGGTGAAAACTAAGGGAAAAAGCCTAAAAAGAAAGATAATGCAGCCACAACATCTAATGATCGGTAATGCAGTTTGCCTTACATCTAAATGAAATTATAGAATTAGATTCATATGTGAATGGACATCTTAAATCAGAGAGAGTGATAAAGAGCATTTAAAATCCAAAGGTATAATAAGGCCTCGTACACACGGCCGAGGAACTCGACGTGCCAAACACGTCGAGTTCCTCGGCCAGTTCAGCCCTGAAGCCGCCGAGGACCTCGGCGGGAGGAGAGCTCCCATAGAACAACGAGGAAATGGAGAACATGTTCTCTATTTCCTCGCCGAGGTCCTCGTCGGCTTCCTCGGCCGAAAGTGTACACACGACCAGTTTCCTCGGCAGAATTCAGCCAGAAACTCGGTCGGAAGCTGAATTCTGCCGAGGAAACTGGTCGTGTGTACGGGGCCTAAGAGTTATACCTTATCCACTAAAAGCCTAGGTGCCATTTTAAAACTGGGGCAATGGCCATTTGATTCAGTGCAATTTTAAAATGGCAGCTTCTAATGCTGGAAACGGTGCTAACGCTAGGAGCCGAAACAATCCACTTATAGCTTCTGATTCTTGTACAGAGCTCTCCAACACTCCACGTGTGGCATTGTGGCATCTCCTGTCAGTACAGTGGCTTGGGCAAACCATTGTCAATTTTAAATTTTGCTTTAAATTTTCACAAATGGATAACTTTATCTCAGTTTCCTATGCCTGGCATAGTTTTCTCTCAAGGTGCAAGTCAAAAGTCCAACAGCAACCATATGAAACATTATAAATGATAAGAAAAACTCTTGGCAAGTATTGCAATGTTATGAAAATTCATCAGTTAATGATTACTTAATACTGAGGGATATGTGGTTACATAATAAAACAAACATAAGATAATGTTCACATAGTGCATGTTCTGTTAGGTAAGTAAACAAGAGATTTTTGTCCTCCATGGTGGATTAGTCACCCATGTTGTGTATTGCTGTGTGGACTATGGTCAGGTGATGAGCTGCCTGATGGGGCTTGCTCTCCCCCATTCATGTTTCTTCTGCCAGCCCTCTTACTGCTTCTTCTGCAGTTTCTCTTGGGTCTTTATGCAGTGGGATTTCCTGGGTTCATGTTCCCCAAACCTCAATGTTCTCCAGTCCTCAGCGTGTACACTCACTCCATTTTTCTCGCCCGAGCTGAGCATATAAGGAGGAAGGTAAATACCACCTACTGATTGGTCCTTTTACCGTTTAGAGGATACCAAAGTCCACTCCACATTCTAGTTGTCTATTCTACAGTGTAGCTGGCTTGTTGGTTTTTCTTTTGTCTATCTCCAACTAACCTAGTTGCAGGGTCATCTGTCATAGCCTCCTTGACCTGGCCCTCTGCTGCCCTGATCTTGTTGTGACCTCTGACCCTTTCAGCTCTCAGTTTTGGATTTGTAACCTTTCACAGTGACTCCTAGCATAAATCCTATTTACATTCTTGCCTCTATTATTGTTGCTGATGATGCTTGTTAGGCTTGTCTCTGCTTTAACCTTTAATTTCAACATTTAACACTTTTTTGTTATATGGATTGTCTGAATTCACATAGGCTTAAGCCTCATACACATGATCAGTCTATCCGAAGAGAATGGACTGATGGACCAATCGGTTAACCGATGAAGCTGACTGATGGTCCGTCGCGCCTACACACCATCGGTTAAAAAAACGATTGTGTCAGAACGCGGTGACGTAAAACACAACGACGTGCTGAAAAAAATAAAGTTCAATGCTTCCAAGCATGCGTCGACTTGATTCTGTGCATGCGTAGATTTTTAACCGATGGTTGTGCCTACTACTTTTTCCCATCGGTTAGGAATCCATCGGTTAAATTTAAAGCAAGTTAGCTTTTTTTTAACCGATGGTTAAATAACCTATGGGGCCCACACACGATCGGTTTTGACCAATGAAACCGGTCCATCAGACCGTTGTCCTCTGGTTAACCTATCGTGTGTACGAGGCCTAACACTGTCACCTAGTCTCACCTAGTCTGCCGTCTACTGGGCACGGGGACTTTACCGAGACATCACATTCCAGCAAATACGTTCTGAGGCTATGTGAGTATTGGCATGATAACATATCTGGGTATTATGCATCTAATGTCTTCCTCAAAGGTGGATGCTGTAGTTAAAGTGCATTTTTATATTTACATACAAATTTATGTGGTAGATATACTAAAACAATTTTTGGTAACTATGCACAGCTGCACCAGATTCTATATGAACCAGTTTTAGTAAATCTCCCCATATGAGTTCACTACAAAGTACAGTACATTGGCTTAGTGGTTAGCATTTCTGCCTTGCAGCACTAGGGTCATCTATTTGAATCCCAACCATAACACTTCCTGCATGGGGTTTTTATGTTCTCCCTGTGCCTGCATGGGTTTTACTTCAGGTGCTCCAGTTTCCTCCCACACTCCAAAAGACATGCTGGTAGTTTAATTTGCTCCTGTATAAATTGGCTCACAGTACACATAGGGCTGGATTTGGTAAACATACCTCATACCTTTCCAGCGCTCTCATGAACGTTACATAGAAAGATGGAGCAATGTAGGATTTTTTTCTGTTTTGGGATTCCCAAAAAAAAGCATGTGAACAGGACAGTAAGCAGCAGTTTTTAAAAGTCATGTTTAGTAAATGGGAAATCATAACAAATATATTGACAGCATTTCCATGTCCATAAGCTGACATCTGTGGGTTCAGATTTTGCTACGCTCACATCAGCTCGATCATTCCTATTAGCGAGATAGTCATGTGTGTGGTACCAAAGATCTCTATGTTTTAGCTCTGTCTATTTACTTGAACTAAAAGTCTTATGCAAAGCCTGATTCTGATATAGGAAATCCATTATGAAAGAAATACGGAGGTTGCTATTAGCGAGTAGCGGTATCTAAATCTGAAAATTCTAGAAGACCAGCAGTTATTTTTTTAGAAGTTTCAGTGTTATATGAGTCACTGACTCCAAACAAGAATGCAGATTTGGAGTTTGCACTTTAAACACCTAATCTATCTGATTAATTGTCATGATCCAGCTCTTTCTGAGTCACTGACCCAGAACAAGTATATCTATCAATTAAGAGCATTAAAAAGTATTGAAGGCAGAGAATCAGTCAATTAAGTTTACAATCTGAGGTCAGTAATGGTTGCTTACATATTTCTCTCAGTTTGAGTATCCTTTAAGCTAGTTATATCTATGTTGACACAGGAGGTTAGGGTTTACAGTGGCCATAGATGTCTGTGTATTAGATAATGACAATGTCCAGAAGAAGACCTTAAGCTAAAATATAATGTCAGAAACTCAATCTTTAAACCAGCCCATTCTCAAACTATTTACTCCAGAGGAACCCTTGAAATAGTTTTCAGGTCTAAGGGAAGCCCTGCTAAAATCAATGAATTGCGTGCCAGTTGGAAAGTGCCCTTTACATTGGTGACAAGTGGAAAGAATGTCCCCTTACATATTGCCCCCTTAGAGACAGCTTTTAAGATTATTGGTGTCATGCAGCTGGCCCAGCCAAGTGGTGTTGGTTCTGAAACTAGGCAGTAACATCAAATGGGAAGTCAACCACAGCTCAAGTAACCACTAACAACCTCCGGAGGAATCCTACAAAGTATCCTACAAAGTATAGTACATTTGCTTAGTGGTTAGCTTTTCTGCCTTGCAGCACTAGGGTCATCTATTTGAATTCCAACCATAACACTTCCTGCATGGGGTTTTTATGTTCTCCCTGTGCCTGCATGGGTTTTACTCCAGGTGCTCCAGTTTCCTCCCACACTCCAAAAGACATGCTGGTAGTTTAATTTGCTCCTGTATAAATTGGCTCACAGTACACACAGGGCTGGATTTGGTAAACATACCTTTCCAGCGCCCTCATGAACGTTACATAGAAAGATGGAGCAATGTAGGATTATTTTCTGTTTTGGAATTCCCCAAAAAAAGCATGTGAACAGGACAGTAAGCAGCAATTTTTAAAAGTCATGTTAAGTAAATGGAAAATCATAACAAATATACAGTTAGCGTTATCCCAGTATGGCTGCAAAGGTAGAAATTAACTTTAACTTTGTTATATTCTAGACTTTGCCTGTTGTGGAACAAGCACCCTGTTTGATTTTTTTAGTCCAAAACAACAAAGATTCAGTTTTAGTTTTAAAAGTACAATGGTCCTCTCGTGTGAAAATGCTGGCTATTGAGGAACCAATCTGGTTGCTGTATGAACAACTGGATTAATTATTTGAGTGGTTGAAACATGGCTGTCTATGTGTATATATTAGAGAGGATCCTGTGGCACTGTCAATAACAGGAACATTCTGCTGTTAACAACAAGACCTTCACTCTTTTTCACTGTTCTGGTCTAGTTTTTTGGGCATCAGTTGGGCAGTTTGGCCACTTCTCAGCATATATTGACAGCATTTCCATGTCCATAAGCTGACATCTGTGGGTTCAGATTTTGCTATGCTCACATCAGCTCGATCATTCCTATTAGCGAGATAGTCATGTGTGTGGTACCAAAGATCTGTATGTTTTAGCTCTGTCTATTAACTTGAACAAAAAGTCTTATGCAAAGCCTGAATCTGATATAGGAAATCCATTATGAAAGAAATACAGAGGTTTCTATTTGCGAGTAGCGGTATCTAAATCTGAAAATTCTAGTAGACTAGCAGTTATTTTTTTAGAAGTTTCAGTGTTATATGGGTCACTGACTCCAAACAAGAATGCAGATTTGGAGTTTGTACTTAAAACACCTAATCTATCTGATTAATTGTCATGATCCAGCTCTTTCTGAGTCACTGACCCAGAACAAGTATATCTATCAATTAAGAGCATTAAAAAGTATTGAAGGCAGAGAATCAGTCAATTAAAGTTTACAATCTGAGGTCATTAATTTTTGCTTACATATTTCTCTCAGTTTGAGTATCCTATCCTTTCAGCTAGTTATATCTATGTTGACACAGGAGGTTAGGGTTTACAGTGCCCATAGATGTCTGTGTATTAGATAATGAAAATGTCCAGAAGAAGATCTTAAAGGATCACTAAAGGAATTTTTTTTTTAGCTAAATAGCTTCCTTTACCTTACTGCAGTACTGGTTTCATGTCCTCATTGTTCGTTTTTGCTTTGAAGTTGCTGTAATTCTGCTGTGATCGCCACACTTCCTGCTTGTCTGGCTCCTTATGAAAAATCTCATGGCAGCTTTTCACTGTGGTCCAAGCTGTGTGTCTAAAACTCCTCAGAACCAATCAGATTCATTTTAAAAACAAAACACTGCCCTGGATTTGTTTGTTTTTGTTCTGTGGGTCTCTTTACTTCACATAAACATGAAACCAGTTTAAAAACTAAAGTGAAACTACAGGCACATTATATGATTGAATTTAATCTATTTTTAATCATTTTTAAAAGGAATCAATTAACTTTTATGTTTCTATACCCTGTAACCAGTCATTTCAGCAAAAAAAAATCCTTCCTTTAGTGCTCCTTTAAGCTGAAATATAATGTCAGAAACTCAATCTTTAAATCAGCCCATTCTCAAACTATTTACTCAAGAGGAACCCTTGAAATAGTTTTCAGGTCTATGGGAAGCCCTGCTAAAATCAATGAATTGCGTGCCAGTTGGAAAGTGCCCTTTACATTGGTGACAAGTGGGAATGTCCCCTTACATATTGCCCCCTTAGAGACAGCTTTTAAGATTATTGGTGTCATGCAGCTGGCCCAGCCAAGTGGTGTTGGTTCCGAAACTAGGCAGAAACATCAAATGGGAAGTCAACCACAGCGCAAGTAACCACTAACAACCTCCGGAGGAATCCTAGAGTTTCAAAGGACTCTGGTTAAGAATATCTGCTCTGGACATTGCTTTTTCTTTGTAAATAACTTTATTGTACCGCCCATAACCAAGATTAGGGGTATATAAACTATGGCCCTCCAGTTGTTTAGGAACTACAGTATAATTCCCATTATGCCTAGTCTGTCTGTAAATGTCAAAGGTTTACAATGCCTCATGGGATGTGGAGTTCCACAACAGCTGGAGGGCCATAGTTTGGAGTTCCCTGACCTAGATGATCAAAACTCTGTAACTACGTGTTGTAACCTTTTTCAAAGTTGCTATCACAATTATTGAATAGGAAAGAGAATAAAGAAAGATAGGATATTTGCTTGTCCTTATTTGATGTCTTTAAGTTGTAGTACAATCACAACACACACTTTAATTTTATAACATTAGCATAGTAATAGCAATATAAACAATAGTTATTTTTGACAATCCAATATAAGCTTACTTTAAAATTCTCTTTTGATATTGTGAGTTCTGTCTGTATGCTAGCCATCTCTTCCCACAAATTCCAGGATTTCCATTTTTGAGGACTACATATCCCATAGAACCTTCCTGCCTGCAAGCAATGATTCCTGTACTGACTCCTCCTAAAAATCCTCCATTTGTGCCCCTTTAGCTCAGAAGGCAGGCTCGGTGAAATGTGTGACACAGCTGTGCCTATTCAGAAGTCATAGTGAGTACGTGTCACAGAACTCAAGGAAGTAAATGTGTGGGGATCTTCACAAAGTAAATTTACAAACCTACACACTTCAAGATCGCTCAGATTAATAGGAGGAGGCCAGAAATAATTTAAATACATAAATATAAATATAAATTTATATAAATATAAATATATTATTTTACATTTTGACCACAGATATGCGCTAGGACAATATTTTATTGCATAGTGATGTTTCCAACATGCTTATATGTTCTGGTGTTGAAGTGCTAATTATCACTCTCAACCTCATGTATAAAAATTTATTGGGTCTTCCAAATCAGACTTCTAATATACAGGATGATTTTCTAGTATTATAGGAAACATACAATAATAATAATAATAATAATAATAATAAAAAAATAAGAAACAAAAACTCTGTACACACAACAAATATAGACTCTTAAAATGAGCACAGTGACATGTACTACATCAGATGAAATATGTGTAAACATATATTTTTATAGAAATCCTATAACTTATCTTAGAATTACTTCATAACTGATTCATTTTTACCATTATTTCACTAAGTAAATCATAGGTCACTTTGCCTCGATCTATAAACTATGAACAATCAACAAGCATTGATGTCATAGTGCGAACTCTCTAAAGACTTGTATAATAGTCGAGAAGTGACTTAAGATAACTGCATTAGCTCCAGCCAGTCTGTCTCCATGAAATGCATCTATTCTGCTGAGAAGCCAGTCAAATTTACAGCCCAATATTCATTGTGAGACCCTCTATTACCTGGAAGGAGCAGAGGTTATGTGTGTGTTCATTCTACATCTTGTGCTGGTGACACAGTATCAGGAAAGCTTCTCTTACCTGATATTTAAGCCTTTTTTTTATGTTCAAGCTAGTAAAAAGAAATATATATATATGTTTATTTTTTCTGCATAAGAGAAAGGAATAGTAAACATCTAAAAAACAAAAACAGAGATATAATAATTTGTGTTTTTACATTTAAATTAGATTTAAAGCGGGGGTTCACCCCAAAAAAAATGTTTTAACATTGCATTCAGGCGAGTTATGATAATGACATTACGCTGTTTTTTTTTTTTAAATCCTTGCCGTACATACCGTTTTATATATATATATATGTTCACCGTGGCTTCCGGGTATAATCTGCGGGACTGGGCTTTCCTAATTGATTGACATGCTTCCGACCGGCGCATACAGCGCGTCACGAGTTGCCGAAAGAAGCCGAACGTCGGTGCGCAGGCGCCGTATAGAGCCGACTCGCAGTACGGCTTCTTTCGGCAACTCGTGACGCGCTGTATGCGCCGGTCGGAAGCATGTCAATCAATTGGGAACGCCCAGTCCTGCAGATTATACCCGGAAGCCGCAGTGAACATATATATATAAAACGGTATGTACGGCAAGGATTTAAAAAAAAACAGCGTAATGTCATTATCATAACTCGCCTGAATGTAATGTTAAATTTTTTTTTTGGGGTGAACCCCCGCTTTAAGCCACATTAAATTAATTATTGTATTAGTTTATTTAATTCTGCTTTTTTTCTGTTATAGTGGTGTGTTTGAATAAATACTATATATGAATGCAGAAGAATATAATATAATGAGAATATAATAGAATAGAATATATTGTGTAGTGGCGGCTGGTGCTCCATATTTTGGGGGGTGACAAACAAACCCCCCCCCCCCCCCTGACACTGGGTCAGCACTTATTGCTTACCCACAGCAGATGGACAAAGCAGTAGGAGAGCAGCCAGGTGGACAGAGCAAGGCTGTGGCATGCTCCAATGACAGATATTGCCATCTTTCTTCTCCCAGCTCAAGCTACACAGCAACTCTGCCTCTGCACTGCATATGTCACCGCCAGAGACTGTTTGCTCATTGGCTGCAGCCAGCTCCCCCTCCTCTGCCCCTCTTGGCTGCTTATTCACTCCAACCACTGCCACACACATCATACAAGTTGGTGGACTCAGGGTACAGTGCTCTGCGCCCCGAGTCCACCCTTTTTGAAGCCAATTAGAGCTTCAGGCTATACTCATGTGCATCAAAAAAAGAAAAACCCCATTGAAATCCATGCATCCGGCACCCTGCATGGAGATTAGGGGCCGGGTGCATCAGGGCCATCTTTTCCATTGGGCACGCTGGGCAGTTGCCCGGGGGCCCCGCTTGCCTGGGGGGCCCCACCGGCTTCCCAGCAACTCCAGTAAAAAATTGTGGAGAGTGACGGGTTAGAACTGCCCATGCCCAGTTTGCGGAAATCACAGAGAAGATCCGATCCTCCACGAGTGCGGGGGGTTGCTGATGTAAGGGGGGAGTGAATGCAAAAATGTAAGGGGGCACTGATATAACGGTTCCCCCTCCTATATTAGTGACCCCCCTTACCTTAGTGTATTTACTCTACGGAAGGTGGTCTCTGGTCACCAGATCAGAGTTCCCTCCTTAGATCCCCTTTACATAAGAGTTCCCTTTCACTGTAAGGGGGAATCCTGCAGACTCTGATGTAAGAGGAAACTCTGTGCTGGCTGGGTTATAGTAACCTGACCTTCATGTCAATGAAGACATTTTTTTTTTTTTTACTTTTGTTTAACCTAAACACATTGCTAATAGCACTAGCTACTGTATATGTTTATAGTTTAAATACTGACATTTGCATTGTTTGGCACTGAAAACTGTAATTTTAGGTACTTTTTTTGCACTGGCAGTAAAAGATGTGGTTCTGCCAGTAAATTTTATGATTTTTGTCAGTAAATTCTCGTGCGTGATTGTGTAGACAGGGCCCCAGTGCACTGTATTGCCCAGGGGTCTATAATGCTCTTAAGATGACACTGGGGCGCATTGATTAGGGTGCGGCGCCCCTGCAGCCCTAATGAGCAGGCTACCACTGGAATACTTTTTATGAATTTCCTGCTTACACCTACTTTAATGGGTCACCTCAGATCCATGATCATTTTCTAAACACAATCCCTGGAATTCATAAAAACTGTTGCAAGCAGATTTTGCAAAAGTGTCTCTCATTCATTCTAAAAGTGGTGCAGAATGTGCCAAATTCATAAACCTGACTAGAACTTGTACCTGTACTTTTGCAAAATCTGTCTGTGCCAGTTTCTCTCTGTAAGCTAAAAGAGAGTTGGTCCTAATTAGCTTCACTTGTATATTTGGCACATTCAATGCGACACAATGTGAAAATGACACATAATTAAACGTGATGCATGTTATCATTAATTTAATTTGGTGCACGAGTCACTGTCAGAACTAAACGTGTTGCAAATGTTTCATGAATTTGGCGCAATGCATTAACAAGAGGGATAAGAAACGTGTTGCAGCAGTATTATTGAATTGCCTCCAACTCTAGCAGTAATTAAGCTGTATGTAAAGGTAAATCTTTTTTATTTCAGTTTTTAATAGAATTCAATCCATCTATTTGTCATTGTGTCACCGAGAGAGGTGGTGTCATTTAGTATCCCAGTTTAGACACCGGATCCATTGTTCTGACTAAAGAAAAGAACACCCCTCACTTTGTAATGATTTCCTCTCACTTCCTGTTTTGTCTCCAGGAAAGGAACAGAAGGGAAATCTAATGGGATACAGACATCAGAAATAGAATAATGGGGGTTTAACCATGCAAGAGGCTTCACATGAAGTCAGATCTATTCAGCTTCTAGTTATCAAGATTTGTAAAAGTAGCTTAAAGTGAATTTCCACTTTTGCATCTAAATTAGGATAACACCTACTTCATATTTGCTGTATGTTGCCATACGCATAGTCATAACATAACCTCAAATTGCTGCTTACCTTTTTACTTGCTCTTTAATGAAATTCTATGCATTGTGTTTGACAGGCCTATGTTTATCATAATTACCCTATTTGTAATGTGCTAGCAGATCTTCCATGTCAGTTGTCAATTAGATCTGCACATTGCCTGTCCTAACAAAGGTTTAAACAGGTTCTAAAGGCAGAAGTTTTTTTTAACTCAATGCATTTTATACATTGAGATAAAAAAAACCTTCTGTGTGCAGCAGCACATAACAAACATATAGGGCCAGATTCACAGTGGACTTACGACGGCGTATCTCCACGTACACCATCGTAAGTCCGAATGTGAGCCGTCGTATCTATGCGCCTGATTCTTAGAATCAGTTACGCATAGATTTGGCCAAGATACAAGCGGCGTAAGTCTCCTACGCCGTCGTATCTTGGGTGCATATTTACGCTGGCCACAAGGGGCGCGTCCGTAGACTTACGCGTCGAATATGTAAATTAGGTAGATACGCCGATTCACGAACGTACTTGCGCCCGCTACGCCGTTTACGTTAGGCTTACGTCCGGCGTAAAGTTATCCCTGCTATATGAGGCTCAGCCAATGCAAAGTATGGACGTCGGCAAGCGTATCTTTTTACGTTGTTTACGTAAGTCGTACGTGAATGGGGCTGTGCGTAGGTTACGTTCACGTCACAGGCATTGGGCCTGGCGTATCTTATGGAGTAAATTCGCCGTGATACTGAGCATGCGCCATACGATCGGCACTTCATTTGCATGGGGTCACCGCTCATGTTAATAAAACACGCCCACCTCTTCCACATTTGAATTAGGCGGGCTTACGCCGGCCGATTTACGCTACGCCAATGCAACTTACGGAGCAAGTGCTTTGTGAATACTGCACTTGCCTGTCTAAGTTGCGGCGGTGTAACATAAATAGGATACGCCACGCCCAACTAAAGCTACACTCTCCTACGTGAATCTGTCCCATAGAGTGGGGCGTTCTCAAAATGTGGTTGCAAAGGTGAAAACACACTTTAAGGCAGAGTCTTCATGGCATGTGATACTAATTTGAAAATTAACATTTCAGGCACTCCTGTCAGGTTAATATTCAATATAAACAAATAATTCTGTATGGCTGCACTTCAAAAAATCCTTTTATTGAAGCTTCATATGACAAGTGGTTGACAGATGGAGCAGGGGATAAAGAGGTAGACGCGATTCACGCAAATGTTATCGATTAGTCAGACTTACTCACCTGGAGTGCCTTTTCTTATTTCATTAATATTTAATATTAGAGATGAGCTTTATGTTCGAGTCAAACATTGGCTGTTCGCCCGTTCGGCGAACAGCGAACAATTTGAAGTGTTCGCGGCAAATTCGAAAAGCTGCGGAACACCCTTTAACTTTAAAAGTCTATGGGAAAAATAAAAAGTGTTAATTTTAAAGGTTAATATGCGAGTTATTGTCCTAAAAAGTGTTTGGGGACCCGGGTCCTGCCCCAGGGGACATGTTTCAATGCAATTTTTTGTTTTTAAAACTGCCGTTTTTTCGGGAGCAGCGATTTTATTAATGCTAAAGTGAAACAATAAAACTGAAATATTCCTTTAAATTTCGTGCCTGGAGGTGTCTAAAGTATGCATGTAAAGTAGAGCATGTTTACCGTGTGTAGAAGTGTCCCTGCACAAAGTGCCATTTCTGAAGGAAAAAAGTCATTTAAAACTACTCGCGGCTATTCATGAATTGTCAGTCCCGGCAATACAGAGAAAAGTAATTGAAAAAAATGACAGCCCCCCCCCCCCCCAGTCCATTACCAGGCCCTTGGGTCTGGTATGATCATTAACGGGAGCCCCTGCCATTTTTTTCAATTACTTTTATCTGTATTGCCGGGACCCGACAATTCATTAATAGCGCAAGTCGTTTTAAAGTACTTTTTTTCTTGAGCTTCCCTAGTGACGTAGCAGAGGGTGCGTCAGAGGGGGACGGGGTCACGTGACGGGTGGCCCCGCCTCACCTATATAAGAACTGTCACTAGCTCCAGCCGCGTCATTCGTCGGACTGTCTCCGGTGGAGACAGGCGGCCAGCGATGCTGCGCTCTGGATCCCGGGCCTGGATGATCTTTTCATCGCTAGACCCCTGCGGAGAGGAGATCACCCGTCGCTGGATACTGACAACGTTGGAGCAGGCTGCGGGGATCGAGAGTGGATTACCACCGCTGGATTTTTTTTTTTTTTTTTAATAAAATACTTTTTTCCACGGTGTGTGTGTGTGTGTGTTTTTTTTCTATTCTTTACACTTCCTTAGTGAAATGGTAGGGGTACAATGTACCCCATTACCAATTCACATAGGGGGGCCAGGATCTGGGGGTCCCCTTTGTTAAAGGGGTCTTCCAGATTCTGATAAGCCCCCCGCCCGCAGACCCCCACAACCACCGGGCAAGGGTTGTGGGGATGAGGCCCTTGTCCCCATCAACATGGGGACATCCTCCCCATGTTGAGGGCATGTGGCCTGGTACGGTTCAGGAGGAGGAGGGCGCTATCTCACCCCCCCCTTTTTTCTGCGGCCGGCCAGGTTGCATGCTCGGATAAGGGGTCTGGTGTGGATTTTTGGGAGAACTCCACACCATTTTTTTTTGGAGTTCCCCTTAAAACCCACACCAGACTGAAGGGTCTGTAATGGATATTTGGGGGGAACTCCATGTCATTTTTTTTTCTAATTGACGGCGGGGTTCCCCTTAACTACTTGCCGACCAGCCGCTGCAGTTATACGGCGGCAGGTCGGCTCCCCTGGGCGAGAGCCCGTAGCTATACGTCGGGGAGAAATGCCTGACTGTCTGTATGAATGAACAGCGATCAGTCATTTCCCCTAGTGAGGCCACCCCCCCTACAGTTAGAACACACCCAGGGAACATACTTAACCCCTTCCCCGCCCCCTAGTGTTAACCCCTTCCCTGCCAGTGGCATTTTTATAGTAATCCAATGCATTTTTATAGCACTGATCGCTCTAAAAATGCCAATGGTCCCAAAAATGTGTCAAAAGTGTCCGCCATAATGTGGCAGTACTGAAAAAAAACGCTGATCGCCGCCATTACTAGTAAAAAAAAAAATATTAATAAAAATGCCATAAAACTACCCCCTATTTAGTAAACGGTATAACTTTTGCGCAAACCAATCAATAAACGTTTATTGCGATTTTTTTTACGAAAAATATGTAGAAGAATACGTATCGGCCTAAACTGAGGAAAAAATATGTTTTTTATATATTTTTGGGGGATATTTATTATAGCAAAAAGTAAAAAATATTCATTATTTTCAAAATTGTCGCTCTATTTTTGTTTATAGCGCAAAAACTAAAAACCGCAGAGGTGATCAAATACCACCAAAAGAAAGCTCTATTTGTGGGAAAAAAAGGACGCCAATTTTGTTTGGGAGCCATGTCGCACGACCGCGCAATTGTCAGTTAAAGCGACGCAGTGCCGAATCGCAAAAAGTGCTCTGGTCTTTGACCAGCAATATGGGTTAAGTGGTTAAAGGGGTTGTAAAGGTTAGTTTTTATTTTCTAAATAGGTTCCTTTAAGCTAGTGCATTGTTGGTTCACTTACCTTTTCCTTCCATTTCCCTTCTAAAAAAAAAGTTGTCTTTGTTTTCTTTGTCTGAATTTCTCACTTCCTGTTCCCCTCAGTAAGCTGTTCTAAATGACTTTCCACCGCTCAGATGATGGTGGAAAGCTTACCAAGGAGAAACAGGAATTGAGAAATACCGTATAAACAAAGAAAAAAAACATTTAGAAGGGAAATTGAAAGAAAAGGTAAGTGAACCAACAATGCACTAGCTTAAAGGAACCTATTTATAAAATAAACAAACCTTTACAACCCCTTTAATTAATTTGGATTTTCGGACGAATGCATTTTTTTTTTACGAAAAACAAACTAAATAAAAACGAATTTCGGGAGTAACTAAATAAATTTATTTTTCGGACGAAAACGAAATTCCGAAACAAAATATTTTAGTGTGCACATGTCTAGAAAGAATGATAAACAGCCATAGCGTAACAATGTTTATTTAAAACATATAGAAAAATAGAAGATAGCCAAATGGCTCCTTACATTTAAAAGTGCCTTGTCTCAAATTTGGTGTCTGGATAAGCCTCGCGTCTACCTCCGTGGATGGCATGCGTTCCACTGACCGAATAGGACAACCAGAGAAACTAGGCGTGGCGTGGAGTAACGTGACCAGGTACCGCCTTGACGTACGTTTGGTGATTACGTCTTCAGATGCTTCCTGTCCTATTCGGTCGGTGGAACGCACGCCATCCAGGGAGGTGGACGCAAGGCTTATCCAGACACCAAATTTGAGACAAGCCAGCAGCCCCAGTGTCGGGACAAGGCACTTTTAAATGTAAGGAGCCATTTGGCTAGCTTCTCTTTTTCTATATGTTTTAAATAAACAGTGTTTATTTAAAAAACGCTATGGATGTTTATTATTCTTTCCACATATCATGCCTATAACTATGAGGAGGAAGGTTCCTATAAATCTCCAGTCATATTCTATGTGAGCAGGCACTATCCTGCCAAAGCATCTTTTGACTCTCTTTTTTAAGTAAAGAAGTCAAATCTTTCTGGTTAGCAGATCACTTATCTGGTACACTTGGGGTGTCATTTCTATTGTTTGGTGAAGGATCACTGGTCATCTGTTTGGAAGATAACATCACATTGAAAGTTTTTTTTCTGCTTTTGGAATTCTATGAGCAAATTATTTTTTTGGGACTTGATGTTGTCGGTTCTCATGTTGTGTTTTTTTATATTAATGTGATTTTCACTGTAATGCGATTTTTCTTTTTTTATATAGTGTTATATCACTAGTGCCTCCTACCTTATTACACAGTAATTAGGAGTTCACTTAACTCTTTGAAGGGGAGCAGCTTTTTCTTCACTTAATTATTTGTTGGCGCGGAGTATATCCTCACAATTGTCTCTCTATTTCAGAAAGTAAAAAAAAAATAATGATCTAGTGGCAGGACCAACAGGTGATAAAACCGTGTTACATGGGATAAAAAACATGTTTGTACTAGCAACCAATTGAGTCCTATATGTTATGTATTCCACATTAACTATCAAAATTTCTCTATAAATGATTGTGCTTGTCCAAAACAATGTGCAAAGCAACCCACTTAACCATTGAAAGGTTACTAAATCTAATTCTGTATTTTAATGCATGGGTCAGCCACCCCAGACTTGGCAGACTAAGCAGCAAGCTAGCAACACAGCCATCTGTATACCGTCTTTTTATTGGCAACATCTCTTATCAATGTAGTCCATGTTTAATGCATTTTGGGCCATGCATGGCCCTTGACTCTAGCTATATTAAAGGTCTGGTAAGATCTGGATAGCATGATGTGAGACATTCCTAGCAATCATATTATGTGCAGATGGACATGTTGCCGGCTTACTGGTAAATGTCTGTGGTTGCCTCTATTACATATACCAGCTCACACTTTGCTAATTCTTATATTGAATGTTTTATTGAGCCCTAGGGACGTGTTGAAACAACAGCCAGCTTTTTATTAAGTCCAGAGTTCTTAAAATTTTCTGAAGCTTTAGTATTACAGGATGTCACAAGTATAAAACCGACACGTATGCCTCCAAAGCCTGATCTCTTTCTCTCTCTATCTACTGGCATTCCTGCCCACAATACACCAAATTTTCTATTACAGGAAAGCATGTAAGGATAATAATACTTGGATTGCAAAATCAACTTGTCATTTTGACTTTCACAATCTATCCTTAGATTCTAATATTAGCAGTTCCTTTCCAAACTGGGCACATTTCAGAAGTCTTGCCTGAAAATCTGGTAGACAGACGATGAGCTGCTATATGTGAGTCTAAACAAGCCTGATGAGAGTGGAATAAATGAGAACAGAATGGCAGACATTGTTACATTCCAAGATATCTCATCAAGTGGCTTATCGGGGGGAGCTGGAACATTCTCTGTGCAGATTTTCTTCCTCTTCTGCCAAGTCTGGGGTGACTGACCTATGCTGAAAAATATTAGATTAGATTTTCATAGTTCTAAAAAAACATACATTTCCAACTCAACAAAGTATAATCTGCATCTTTGTATTATAGTGGATTTTTAGGCAAAAGGGTAATCTTTTTATCAAGGTCCTCCTTCCTACACTCCATCTTCAGCAACAAGGGGACCCTTAGCAGCCCGAGCACCCTGTCCTGAGCAGCCAGTAACAGTGGTGTTCATGGTGAATCAATGCATGTAAGTGGTTACATTAGGATATCTGGTTTCAATTACAGATTCCTTGCAAGTGAGAAAAACTGCACCTCCTAATTTTAATAAAACCAGTCATCTCCACAGGAAATTGTTACACTCCTCTCGCCTCTAGTGCCATATTTGCTAGGTGCTCATGGAATTTCACTACAGGGAATGATATAAAGTTTTTTACAGTGATGTAGCTTGACACAAGTGGACAGCAGTGTAACACTGGGTTGGGTACCAAAGGACAACATTGATATATCTATAGTAGTTAATGGCAGCTCTACCAGTAAAGCAATCAGCATGTGTGTTTAGCTCAGTTGCTGTCTGTTGTAGAACCTGCAGGTAAATGAGTACTTATGTTTTATCTAAAAGCTGGGCTACCAACATTTGAAGAACTAGAAATCTTCTCATAGGTCTGTCTGATAAAAAAAAATGAAAATCTGTGTTGTTTGAAAAGAGAGAAGGTTAGCAGTCCTTTTGACAAGAATGGAAGAGGTCCCTATGGCCATACAACATATACCGTATACAGTTAAGGGATTACTACTTACCCTGTGGCATCTCTAACCACGTTTTTGTCTTCCACACCATTATTTTAGACAAGTTACTGTAAACTGCGGACTGAGATGGACATGTTGAGACACACATGCCAGGGGCAGGTATTCCTCTACCATAGATATTAGCTTGTCTTGTTGTCTTTGGATTACTAATACTTGTACTCGATGTAGGGCTTATGGAAGGATTTTAACTACAAAGTATGTATTACATTGTTTCTCTGAGAAAAACCATGCTTAAAATTTGATCAAACGAGAGAAACAAACATATGATATAATAAGCGGCAACTCTACTGTGTGATACCAATGTAGCACCCTCTGGGTAGGTAGGTGCTAGAGGTAGGATTTTTTTTGTAGGATAGGTAAATTTAGGCAGGCAGCCAGGCCTGTTTGTATTGATCTGGTCAGGAGGACTGGGGAGGCACGCCTGTGAGGACTGGGAGCATGCAGTCTGAAATGGGTGCAGAACCAGAAGTGTGGACTGTGGAGGAAGGGGCAGTGGAAAAAGGCAGCTGCAGCCAGGAGGGCTGGCAGGGCCTGAAGAGGACTAACTGGGATCAGTAGCCAAAATAGGACAACTCGTCACAGCCAGGAGGGCTGGTGAGAGAGGCATAGTCAGGAGAACTGGGGAGGCACGCCTGAGAGGACTGGGAGCATGCAGTCTGAGATGGGTGCAGAACCAAAAGTGTGGACTGTGGAGGAAGGGGCAGTGGAAAGAGGCAGCTTCAGCCAGGAGGGCTGCCAGGGCATGAAGAGGGCTAACTGGGATCAGAAGCCAAAATAGGGCAGCTAGCATAAGGACTTTTCTGCTACACCATTGGGGCCCGTGGTCCCAGCCTGCAAAGGGCATTTGCTGAGGCCCGGCTGAGTCAGTGTCAGGCCTAACCAACAAATAGTGCTAGATGTTCCTGGGGAACCAAGTGATGTGCTGGAGGTGACTAGAAGTAACATTCTGCAGTATGTGATGTGCTGCTGGAGTGAGGAGTAATGAGTTTCAAGCAAGTTTGTGCAGGAGGAAGTTGATGGTGTATGTACAGGGAGTGTAAATTGTGGTCCCAAAGGGAAAAAAAAATTGCTGTTTATATTGATCCATGCTGGCCATCCCATAGCTCCCATCCCCATCCAAGTTGTACACCTAAATAAGCAACAAAAACAAAGTTAATTGACAATGACAAAAACAGCAGCACTTTTGGCTGATTACCCTGTCTGGGCCTTTAAACGATGTTCCTGCAGGCTCTCAATGGGCCATAGAAAGATTCATCCAACAGGAGTGTCCATCATGTCGGGCTCAAAAACCAAAATTGCTCAACGCAGTATAAAATCCAATGATACTTCATTTAAGAATAATAAAAATACACTCACTTAGCAGTAGATATCAAACACCCACACTTCCGGGACTTGTGGTATGCAATTATATCATCCCACGAGCAGGGCCGTTTGAAGGAATTTGGGGGCCCCAAGCAAAATGTCTGCTTTGTAAATTTTTGCAAAAAGCTTTAATACATATTACCTGATTCAAAAAAGAAGCAGTAAGATGGAAATGGGATGGTAAAGAAAGAAAATGGAAAGAAAGCTATGGTAAGTGTTTATTATACATATAATCCAGCCAGGTAGGGTTATGGTCAGCAAGCTACCATATTTTTCATACAAAATGGGTGATGACTGCCTCCCCCCTTACCCCCCCCATGTTCTTTTTACCCCCCTCCCTACCGCGTACCGTGCGGCAGGAGACTCAGTTTGTTGTTCCCGGCCACAAACTGAATGGAAGTGAGCACTTCCTGTCAGTCCGCCCCGGGAACAGGAAACTGAATCTCCTGTACTGCGCAGTACCCGGCCAGACTGCAGGAGGAGGGATTCAGGAAGAGGAGCTCGGCCACGCTACAGGCTGAAGCATTTATAGGAAGCGTTGGCACGGCAAGGGCCTGCCCTGCTGGGGCCCCAGGCCAGCTCGGGGCTCCAAGCAATTGCTTGTTTTGCCTGTCCTGTCACGACAGGCCTGCCCACGAGTCCCGGATGTTCGGGTGTTTGTTTTCATGCCGACCGGTGACATTTATTACATGCATTTTATATACTACAATGTGAGTGAAAGAAGATCATTTAAAGGCCCTGGCAGGGTAATCAACCAAAAGTGTTACTGGCTGTTTGTAAAAAAGAGGTCCAGCACTGCTGGTAAGCAGGTATTTGTTCTATCTAAGGTGGCAGTGTCTCTGGTGGTCAGCTGCAAATAGAATTATATGTTGACTGTGTGTTATTCTGATTGGGATTCACATGTGGCAAAGTGTCTGCAAGCTCAGCCTTCAATTTTCCTGTATCACTTATTTCGAACTCTTTCTATGATAACCCTTTGGACTATTGTGCATATTTATGTTCAAGGTTTTATTTTCAATTTTTTTGCATGTCTAATTACTATTGCTAGCGGGACTATGTTTTTTACATATGTATTACTTACGGCTTTCATGTTTTGTGTTTATTGCTTGTCGTATTCATTGTTTGTCACTACAGTAACTGTCCTCAAGTGGTAGATGTTTTTTTACCTTACAGAATTCTATGCAAAAAGGTAAACACTCTTCTGCATGCAGCTTCCCTCGCAGTCTCCCCCCCAATACTTACCTGAGCACAATCTCGACCCAGCGATGTACGTGAAAGACAAGGCTCTCTTGGGTCCCTTGCTCCTGATTGGCTCAGATAGAGCAGCAGGAGCCATTGGCTCTGGCTACTGTAAACCAGAGCCATTGCAGAGGTGGATGGGGGCTGGGGGCAGGCCAAGTCCCACTCTGTGTGTCTTATGCAGTGAACATGCATGAGTGCACCTATACCAGGTGGCTTGCTATGGGGGCATTTGGCAGGGGGGAAGCCAAAAGTGTCAGTGGGGGACTTGAGAAGATGCACAGAGCAGGTTGGTATAACATGTTTGTTATTTTAGAAAAAAAAAACAGCCTTTACTATTACTTTAACTGTGTAAGAGAATTTTTCATAATAAACCTCATCTACAGATAACGCCCAAATCCTCTTCATTGCTCCTCCCAAGACCTCCTGCTCTCTAGCTCCCATTTTAGCGCAAACATTTGCACAAAACGCGTCTACTTCTTTGTCCCCTGCTCAATCTGTCAACCACTTGTCATATGAAGCTTCAATTAAAGGATTTTTGGAAGTGCAGCCGTCCGGAATTATTTCTTCATGTTACACAGCATGCGAGCTGCGCTAGCACCTAACTAGTGTATGTGGGGATTAAGCAGAGACTCACTCACCTGCAGCAGCTTTTCTTGTTTCTCTAGCTTCCTTGTTACCTCCTCCCATGTTTGCCCCTAGGACTTCCCGAGAGCCTCTCCTATCCTCTGAAACTCTCTTTCCTCGGTATGTACAGTCAGCCCCTACCCTGTCCACCTTTAGGAGATCCCTGAAAACTCAGCCCCATAGCTATTACCTTTTGTACCACTTCCCCCCTTCCTTTAGAACAGGCATGTCCAAAGTCCGGCCCGGGGGCCAATTGCGGCCCTCGTTCCAGTTTAATGTGGCCCCCCTGGTAATTTGGATATATACTGTATTTATTGGTGCTGCCTCGGAGGGGACAGGAAGGGGCGGGGAATGAGTGCTGTCAAATTACATACAGGAGAATCCCCTGTTTACTCTGCGGCATCTGTAATAGGAAGTCTTGTCTCCTGGGCTGCCATTGGACAACTCCTCTGTCTATCATAGAAGGCGGGACATTGTATTAAAGAGGCTGCTGTGTAAACAGGAGATTCTCCTGTATGTAATCTGTTGGCGCTCGTCCCGCCTCCCCTCCGAGGCTGCAGATGGGCATCGATCAGGCTGCATTCATGGCAATGGCAAGGCTGGTTTTATGGCAATGGCAAGGCTGCATTGATGGGCAATGACCCTTATTTTGCTTCACAGTTCTTTATTTACATTTTTTTCCTGAAACTTCCCTCCTAACGTTAAGGTGCGTGTTATATGCCAATAAATACGGTATATCCAAATAATACGCCTGAGCTCATCTCTTCACCACACACAGCAAGAAAATTATTGTTGGGCAGTGTATTAGTGCTTGGGCAAACACACTTAGACCAAATTTTAATGGTTCAAAGAATGTCAGCAAAATGTTCGGTCCTTACGCATGTTCACTTCATCAAATCTGGCCCTCTTTGAAATTAAGTTTGGCCACCCCTGCTTTAGAATGTAGGTTCCACGAGAATGGGCCCTCCTGTCCCTTCTGTAATGAACTGTATTGTAATTGTGCTGTCCCCCCTCTATATTGTAAAGAGCTGTGCAAACTGTTTGCGCTATATAAATCCTGTATATTAAAGTGGAAGTTCACCCAAAAAGTTAATTTTTAACATTAGATTGATGCTCGTTTTGTCAAGGGGAATCGGGTGTTTTTTTTTATATCTTAGCAGTACTTACTGTTTTAGAGAGCGATCTTCTCCACCGCTTCCGGGTATGGGCTGCGGGACTGGGCGTTCCTATTTGATTGACAGGCTTCCGACGGTCGCATACATCGCGTCACGATTTTCCGAAAGTAGCCGCCGTATAGAGCCGCACCGACGTTCGGCTTCTTTCGGCTACTTGTGACGCAATGTATGCGACCGTCGGAAGCCTGCCGGAAGGCTGTCAATCAAATAGGAACGCCCAGTCCCGAAGACCATACCCGGAAGCGGTGGAGAAGATCTATCTCTAAAACGGTAAGTACTGCTAAGATTTAAAAAAAAAACACCAGATTCCCCTTGACAAAATGAGCATCAATCTAATGTTAAAAAAAATTGTTCGGGTGAACTCCCGCTTTAATAATATGGAAAAAATTAAAATCCTAACTGTACTCTAATATACGTTCTGCTTTTTGCATCAACATACCTGTTCTTGGTGTTTCTGTTTCATGTTTAAACTTCATGCCCCAAGTCTACTTTGCCCCTGGTGCATGAGTATATACCCCCATTCACTCAAAGCCGTACAGTGGCATTAATTGTCAGACTGCACACAAGATCTTGTAGAATGGAATTCTAAACATCAACTGAGCATCAATTACATCTGCAAAGCAGTTATTTTCATAGTTAAGTCTGCATTCATAAAAGTTGCGATTTCCGGGAGATTCTAGAAAAGATTAAGCCCATTATGTGCCAGTATGACAGTACATCGTTAGTAGGCTATTCTCAACTTGAAATTTGCTATCCACACTTCTTCTATAACCCCTGAAAGAGACATTCTGAGCTGTGTGTGTGTGTATTTGTATTCTCCTATTACCTCTCACCCTCTATACTTTCACATAGCTTGGCACTGGTTCACTTCCCACCAGCTGTGTCTGCTCCTTCAATGTCCCAGCAGAAAAAGTAATAAGTCAGATCGCTATAAGTGATGTGAATTATTACTTGAAACATCATAATAAAAACTAGTACAAGAGGCCAGCTGCTCTCTCTTTAAATGTGCTGCCCCCTTTCCCAGTGCGGTTAGGGAGGGAGGAAGGAGCCACATCTCTGATATAAAAGCATCTTTGATAAGTACACACAGGCCTCTGATTTAGTGACCCGCACAGGGTCACAGAGACAGAACGAATGTGTTATACAGAGGACAATGAGGATGTGCTCTTAGCTTTTTATTATTCAGCGTGAAGCAATGTCAGATTTCAAGATTAAATAACTCTTCAATAAAACATGATGAATGGAAAAGTCATTCATTATTAAAGCCAAACTGACCCATGACTGACAGAACGATTATCAAATCCTTTGACAAGAGGAAATTCTATGATTTTTTTTTTCTATATCAATCTCGTCTTTGGTGTTAAAAATTACAAGAATACAGATAAGAAAAGATAACATTTGCATGGAAAAGAGTTATTATAATATAATTAATGTGTCTACAATGATGAGACTTGTTCTAGAATCAAACCCATATATAAGTCACACCAGCCTTTATCAGACAGGAGGAGAAGCTACTAGTCATGACTATGCTGGCAAAGTGGGGGTGGGGGCAGGTTGCATATGGAGTGTGGGGGGTCTAAATTATTCATCGCATATTACTAGTTTCTGGTATCAGTGAAAGGTTTGTTCTTACATCTTGTTATAACACACCTGTTGTTTGCAAAGCTCTTTAGCTCAGTTTTAAATTTAGACACACGATTTCATAACTTGGAACATAAGTTCATTGCCCTGCTGTCCTCCCACCTTCATATGGTCTTTTTTGAGGTTTCAGTTAGAGAAAGGGTGTCTGAAAGCATCTCTTTAGCTGAACCATAATGCTCTGGGAATCCTGCGACAGATATAAAAACTTAAAAGAAAATATCCCAAACCATTATAGTTTTCCTTTAACAATTCAGTTGAAGTGTCACTAAACCCACATCATAAAAAAAAAAACAATAACTACTGTATTGTATACCGTTCATACTCATTTAATCACTATAAGATTCGTTTCCGGTATTATGCAAAAAAACTGGTTGATCCAACTGTTCTCTATCTCAACCTTCTGTCCAAGTCCCCTATTCTGATAGGGATTTTGCAGCTGTGGTGGTAACTCTGCACATGTGCAGTTTTCAGTGTGTTTCTATGCTGAGATTTTCCTCCCTATAACATCTGAGCAGCCCATGTGACTATAGAGTCACACATGTGGGCATATACAAAGTGGCAAATGACAGCCAAAGGCACAGTGCACCATCTAATTAAGGGCCCCGCCAAAGGCCAGCTAATGTTGAATAGCAGGCGCCAGGTAATTTCAGACACGTTCAGGGGTACCTCATTCACTAGAGATGCAAACATCCACATGCTCTAGGGCAGTGATGGTGAACCTTGGCACCCCAGATGTTTTGGAACTAGATTTCCCATGATGCTCTACTACACTGCAGAATGTGTGAGCATCATGGGAAATGTAGTTCCAAAGCAACTGGGGTGCCAAGGTTCGTCTTCACTGCTCTAGGGATTACATGCAGAGCGTGCGCATAAGGACACGTTTACCTTTGAGTGGTTATAGCCTTTGAGTGCCAGTTAGTGGGTAATTGGCCACAGTGCTTTAATTTTGGTATAATTGTCAGTTTACTGATTTATTTAATGTTGCTTTAAATTGTCTTAACATATTCTGTTGATTTACCGCTAAGCTGTTTGTAGCCTTATTTCTGAGTATTTTAAAAGACTGGTAGACAGCTAACCCTAATTATCAATACATGTTGTATTACATGCTGTTCATACTCACTCAGTCACTATGATATTCGTTTTCTTTATTCTGCAAAAAAAATGGTTAATCCTGCTATTCTCTATCCCCACCTTCTGTTCATGTCCCCAGTTCAACTAGGGTTTTTGCAGCTGTTGTGGCAACTCTACACATGCTCAGTTTTCAGTGGGGATTATTTACTAAAGGGAAATCCACTTTGCACTACAACTGAACTGCAAGTGCACTTGAAAGTGCACTTGGAAGTGCAGTCGCTGTAGATCCGAGGGGGACATGCAAGGAGAATAAAAAAAACAAAGCAACTTCACTTCCAAGTGCACTTGCATGCACTTGTAGTGCAAAGTGGATCTACCTTTCGTAAATAACCCCCAGTGTATTGCTGTGCTGCGCATTTCCTATGACAAATGAGCAGCCTATAGAGTCACACATGTGGGCGTATACTCAGTAACAACCCACTCCCTCCCATCTCCTTCTCCATGCCCACTAATCAGCTAAACACAATGGGAGCAGGATATTACATGTAGATAATGGAGGCTTCACCTCCCTCTTATTCTAAGACACAGGTTGGAGGGGCTCGAAACAGTGGGGGTTATTTACTAAAGGCAAATCCAAATAACATGGTGTGTGCGTATTTCTGCCAGTCACACAGAGAAGGTTATTTACAAAAGGCAAATCCACTTTGCACTACAAGTGCACTACAAGTGCAAAGTCCACTTGAAATTGCACTGAAAGTGCACTTGGAAGTGCAGTCGCTGTAGATCCGAGGGGGACGTGCAAGGAAAATAAAAAACAGCATTTTAGCTTGCACATGATTGGATGATAAAATCAGCAGACCTTCCCCTCATTTCAGATCTACCCCTTTAGATTTACAGCAACTGCACTTCCAAGTGCACTTTCAGTGCAATTTCAAGTGCACTTTGCACTTGTATTTTGCACTTGTAGTGCAAAGTGGATTTGCCTTTTGTAAATAACCCCCTCTGTGTGACTGGCAGAAATCCGCACACACCATGTTATTTCCACAAAATAATAGATTTATTTCAAATATATATTTGTATGACAATTTAACCACTTAAGGACCGCCTCCTGCACATGTATGTCGGCAGAATGGCACGCTGGGCACATCCACGTATAGGTACATCCTGTACTAGTACCCAGCCATGGGTCGCGGGCGCGCTCCCGCGACCCGGTCCGAAGCTCCGTGACCTGGACCGCGGGACTCGCGGACCCGATCGTCGCTGGAGTCCCGGGATCGGTCCCCGGAGCTGAAGGACGGGGAGAGCCATGTGTAAACACGGCTTCCCCATCCTTCACTGTGGCGCTGACATCGATCGTGTCATCCCTTTTATAGGGGGACACAATCAATGACGTCACACCTACAGCCACACCCCCTACAGTTGTAAACACACTTCAGGTCACACATAACCCCATCAGCGCCCCCTGTGGTTAACTCCCAAACTGCAACTGTCATTTTCACAATAAACAATGCATTATAAATGCAGTTTTTGCTGTGAAAATGACAATGGTCCCAAAAATGTGTAAAAATTGTCCGAAGTGTCCGCCATAATGTCACAGTCACGAAAAAAATCGCTGATCGCCACCATTAGTAGTAAAACAATTTTTTTTTTATAAAAATGCAATAAAACTATCACCTTTTTTGTAAACGCTATAAATTTTACGCAAACAAATTGATAAACGCAAATTTCCAAAAATAGGTAGAAGAATACAAATCGGCCTAAACTGAGGAAAAAAAATGTTTTATATATTTTTGGGGGATATTTATTATAACAAAAAGTTATAGATATTGCATTTTTTTCAAAATTGTCGCTCTATTTTTGTTTATAGCGCAAAAAATAAAAACCGCAGAGGTGATCAAATACCACCAAAAGAAAGCTCTATTTTTGGGAAAGAAATGACGCCAATTTTGTTTGGGAGCCACGTCGTACGACTGCGTAATTGTCAGTTAAAGCGTCGCAGTGCCAAATCGAAAGAACCCCTTCTTGCGATTTGGCACTGCGTCGCTTTAACTGACAGGTCTTTTACCTGCATTTTGGTCCAGGTCTTAAGTGGTTAAAACAGTTTATTGATATAATTTATTTATTTTTACCTTTGTATTCTAATGGATTTTTTTTTCTTGTTTTTTTTTTCTTATATATATATATATATATATATTGAACATGTGACCAGCAGCAGAGAACTAAAATCTCCTCCTGCTTATGTTTCCCTGCAGACAGGCTGGGAAAGATCTGGGTCATGTGACAGCTGTATATCGATTAGGAAAAAGGTACTTAAAGTGGAGTTCCACCCATTTTTTTATGTTTGTCTGTGCTGCATGCTCTAATCTCATAGTGTTCAGAATGGACAATTTTTATTTAATTTGTTGCTTGTAAATACCTTTATTTTGTAGTCTTTCATTACTTCCTCCTCCTTATTTGCCTAGGCTATTTGCAAGGGTTTCTGGGATAGGCATCATGTTTCCCAGTAGTCCTTGCAAACCTGACTGAAACCTATTACATTGCTTGTGCACTGAGCATGTGCGAGATATGCAAAGCTGAAATCCAGGAAGTCATACAGTCTGGCTTCATGATGCCCACACTTAAGATGGCCACGGTCTATTTCTAGATTATAAACTATTTAAATGCTGTAACAACCTAACAAAACGGACCTTAGTTTACAGACTAACTTTACTAGAATACATTAAGCTTGTGTATTACAGGGGTATTTATATTTAAAAAGTGAAATTGTGGGTGGAACTCCCCTTTAATAAAATAAAATAAAAATACAGAAATAGACGGGACAGTGTACAGTGTGTGTTTAGTATCACTTTAGTTCTGTTTTACAGCAAAAGAACAAAAAGGCACTACCAGATTCTGCATTCTATATAGCTAATTTGACTTAGGGCTAAACACCAGGGAAACTGCTAAATGCACAATTTAAATACGAATATTAGATCTCTTTTATATTTCAAAGGATTTGCTTTTCTGTCTAGCTAGCCAATCCTGAGATTTAAAAAGCCCTGCCGGACATCACAGCACTTTGGATTTTTGAATTTTCTGTATTTTAAAGCAGTAAAGAACATTCACCTTGCTTCCTTTATCCTGTGATTGAACATAGAATGAATAGCAGCAGACTGACAAGCTCATCCCTCTGTATTTTTGCAGGGCATGGCCTTCTTCAGCAGATAGAATGTCTCATTGGCTCCTGGAGCCGCCTCTTATGCCTCGTGCACACGTACAGGATTTCTGACGGGAAAATTTCCCATCGGAAATCCCGAGGGGAAAGCCGAGAACCTGCTCAGTTCAGTCTTTCCCCTACACACGCCCGGTTTTCCTGACAGGAAAACAGCGATGGGGCTTTGGCCGGGAATCCCGGCCGTGTGTATGCTCCATCGCAGTTTTTCCCATAGGAAAACTGCCAAAAACCGCTGGGCAAAAGTCCACCGGATTCCCCGGTGGGAAAAAAGAGAAATGGTTCCCTTTATTTGTCCGGCGGTTTTTGGGCAGTTTTCCAGCCGGAAAAACTGCGAGGAGCATACACACGGCCGGGATTCCCGGCCAAATGCTCTCCTCACAGTTTTCCCGTCGGAAAAACTGATCGTGTGTATGAGGCTTAACTCTTCTTGTCTGGTTTCTTTTTAATAAAATAAAATATACAAAAAAGAGGCCGATACCAAGTAAATTGCAGGTATTTAAACTAGTTACATCTAAAAATATATTTACATTTTGATCTAAAATATATGCAGTAACTGCATTCATTGACAATTTTTATATATGTTGGGAGTTCGGCTTTAAAAAAGAACCGTTCATTATTTTTACATCACCAATTCCATGTGGGTACAGCATGTAAATTCCAGGTACAGTGATGATACAGCAATCTCATTAAAAGTAAATTGCTTATTTACACAGCATTGTGTAATAAATTGGCAAACATCTGTTTTGAAACGGCACCCTGTTCACCAGCCATGATAAATAACTACACGTTTAATTGGATTGGCTTCACAGCTGTGGAGAAGACTCTATTTCCATAGCTAATGTTAGATAAAGTGCGGCATACACCTTCAGCTAATAAGCTTTTCCTGGCTTCAGCATTACTTTATACTAAACCAGCAGATATTCCCATAAAAACATTCATAATGAGCTATGAACCAAGTCAGCTTATTAAGAGCATTACTTATCCTCAAGTCATTTGTTTAATAAAGCAGTTTAATCATACCTTATGTTTTATGTTTCCCTTACTGCGACTCTTTTTTTTTTTTTTTAAGCTGCGATGGTGGACTAAACATAAGAAAGGGCATTTAAGGACACGTCAGTTACAATGTGCGCATTGTATACAGTATGTGTTGGTCATGTGTCTCATACTTTTGTAGATTATATAAATTGGTGAACAAAGAAGGGCAAATAGCCATCAGTAAATTAATACTGTACACTTTCTTGCTTGTACTGCCCAGCCCAATGAAAGCTGTAATTTTGTTATGGGTAGACGCGTTTGTATGGGGGGGGGGGCAATTTTTCAAAGTTTTGGTCAGAATTGTTAAAACTTCAGTCAGGTTTTTGTTTCTGTTTCTGCCACTTTTCCGTTCTGGAGGACGTAGATAGAAAACTCTTCATAATGTGGAGAAATATCACCTTTTACAAGATGTCAGCAGAACAAATAATGTCAGGTACCTTGCGACTGAGCGTGCAGAAGGAGGCCTCTCGTACAGCCCCGGCTCGGGAACAACTGATGTGACAGTGGCCACGAGAGCGCGGTGTGGTATAAGTCCCTTTGTAGTCTTCCACTGGTAGGAGTGATGTGGAGCAGTTGCGTCACCAGTGCAGGACAGATAGCTGGAACAGCAGACCCTGGACTAGTAGACAGCAGGCAGCAGAGGGCGGCGGATAATAGCAGGTGCAGGAAAACTGGTGACCCACAATAGAAGAAGCTCCAGCTAGAGCTAGGCAGGTGCAGGTAGTGCAGATAAACAACTGGATGTGAGGTCAGACAAGCCAGGTCATCAACAGACGGTCAGATGCAGGCATAGACGGCAGGCAGAGAATTGTCTTGGTACAGGCAGAGGTTGGCAACACAAGATTAAGCACATAAGCAGAAGACAGAGAAAAGTCCAGAGACAAGCCGAGGTCAGGGTAGGTAGCATTCAAGGGAAGTCGAGAGCAAGCCGGGTCAAACACAGAAGTCAGCAGAATCAGGCACAGGAACACGGGTACAGCTGCAAATCAGACAACGATGGACTAGTGCAGCTGCTGCACTTATATAGGCCACTTAGCGCCAGTGTCAATGGCAATTGTGCATAGGTGTGTGTGTTCGCATGTGCATTTTGCGTTCGCCTGAGCACAGTAATACGGGCACCAGCAGGCCCACGCCTGTGCATTTGCATGCATCTCGGTGGTTCAGCTGTGCTATGGCCATCACGTTCCTGATACATAATGTATGGGATTGATATAATAAAGGCAAAAAGGCTGTTCACTTAGCAAGGAAATTTGCACCAGGGCTTAGTAAATGTTGTGACATTTCACTTTGCAAAGAATACCCATTCATGTGCATGTAAAATTAAATTGGTTCTAAAGGCAGAAGTTTTTTTTACCTTAACTCATTAAGGTAAGAAAACGTCTGCATGCAGCCCCACTTAATACTTAGCTGAGCCCATCGGGGGACACAAGAAGAAGAGGATCAGGGCTGTTCTGTGCAAAACCATTACACAGAGCGGGTAAGTATGACATGTTTGTTATTTTAATTTAAAAAAAATCAAACCTTTAATATCACTGTAAAAAAAAAAATGCATTTTTGCTTGCACATGATTGTATAATGAAAGTCAACAGAGCCTCACACCATTCACTAAGCGCCGTGGATAATTTCCTTGCAAAGTGAAAAGTCTATTTGCTTTTAATAAATCAGCCCCCATATTCCTGTTTACTCTCACTTCCTGTTCTGATGACAACTGAAACAGTTCGGATTTCTCCAATACTGGGGTTGATTTACTGAAGGCTATTCACTTTGCAAAGGAATTTACGGCAGAGCTTAGTGATTGTGGTGAAATTTCACATTGCAAAGAATACCCATTCACATGCAAGGCAAGAAAAGAAACTGTATTTTTGTTTGCATGTGTTTGGATAATGGAAGTCAGTAGAACCTCACCTTGCTCAATGAACTCTGGGGACATTTCCTTTGCAAAATGCTAATTCCATTGCGAAGTAAACTGTCTATTTGCCAACAATAAATCTACTGCATTGTATCCAGATGACAAGGGTCACCAGGGCATATAAAAAAGCAAAATCTCCCAACTGAGAACATGGACAACAACACAAATCTGACAGAAATTCTATTTCCTCCACACTCTAATTCCCCAGGTTTGAAAAAAATCATGATTCTGATTGATTGCAGGCAGCAAAAATAAATACAAAAATCCTACAGCAAACCTTTTGGTTTAGTAAATACACTTCCCTCAGGGAGGAGAAGCACAAAGAGACAAGGTAACTGCTAGAGGGAGAAGCTGTGAGCAAACTACACCGGCATACCAGCACTTGCAAAGTTTTAGTTTGAGTCTAAACTGCCCCTTGTAACACTTTTGAAAATGGCACCATTACAATTATTCCTGTCCTCACCAACCAACTAAATCTTGCTTAAAAGGGGTTGTAAAGGTTTGTTTTTTTATTTTATAAATAGGTTGCTTTAAACTAGTGCATTGTTGGTTCACCTATCTTTTCCTTCGATTTCCCTCCAAAAAAAAATGTATTTGTCTTTATTGTTTTTTGTTTTATATGTTGAACTACAGTAGATGAACTAAATGTTTTTTTTTTTTTTAACCTAACTATGTAACTATTTAAAACCTACGAGGTGTAGCCAAAATAGAAGGTATTTTGTGAATAGACAAGGAGAGAGGAAAGGGAGGGTAAACAACAAGACCCCTCAACTGTACAAGAGCCGCAGCTCTTAGCTTAGTGCAGACAGTGGTATCCAGCATGACTGAATCTAGGATTATTACCTTACTCAGCAGCCATCTGGATTTTGGAGATTGGAGAACCATTATTAGAAGTAACTTATATGTATACAGTAGGGTTGTCCAGATACCGATACCAGTATCGGTATCGGGACCGATACCGAGTATTTGCGCTAGTACTCGTACTCGCGCAAATACTCCCGATACCAAAATAGAATACTTTTTTTTTTTTTTTGTGACATCAAACACAAATTGGATGGCACTGATAGGTGGCACTGGCATTGATTGAATGGCACTCATAAATGGATGGCACTGATAGGTGGCACTGGCATTGATTGGGTGGCACTGATGAGATGCACTAATAAGCTGCCTCCCTGCACTGATGCACTAATGGGCACTGATCTGCACTGATAGGTGGCACTGGCTAGCTGCACTTTTGGGCACTGGCACCGATGAGCTGCACTGACAGTGATCACTCCTTCAATGATATGTAGTTTTCCAGTACCGTATGCTAAAAAACAGCCCCACACCATGATGTACCAGTTCTTCATAATTCTAAAGAAAATATCTTTGGTCTGTATTGTGGTTTAAAAACGGTCACATGACATTAAAAAAAAGTATCGGTATTCGGTATCGGCGACTACTTGAAAAAAAGTATCGGTACTTGTACTCGGTCCTAAAAAAGTGGTATCGGGACAACCCTAGTATACAGCAAAAGTTTTTTTACTGGACTTATAATTATTTTTGCTTTCTTTTGACATAGCGTTATTATGCTTTCAATGTCAAAACTACAGAGCGTATAAAAAGTATGGGTACGGAGCCCTGGCATAGGGATAGGTCTACTTCCTATAAACCTTGCATTGGACAAATTTGTATCTGAATTGCGTCCTTCAGGTACTTATCTTTCTAATCATGTGAATTGCTTTTAGCTTTATCTCAGCTTTTGCACTGCCTAGCTTGGGTGGCCCGATCTAATGGGACACACAACTCACACCATAGGAAGAAGGCAGAAACTAAGGATGTGCAAACTCTCAATACCAAAGAGTTCACAAGGTCATGTTTTTATAAATCATTAGAAGATACCCCAACAGCCACAAAGAATAGAAAACTTGTTCTATAAAAAGAGAAACATAGATTCTTTGGTATACCCACTCATCCTTTCTCCATATCCATTCACAGGACGCCTCATATTCTGTGAACAAAATACAGGGCATTTTGTGAATAGGCAATTGTAGAGGAAAGGGAGAGTCAATGACAGGATCCCTTCACCCTATGAGAGCCGTAGCTCTCAGATGTTGCATCAGAAGTTCATCATTGACATCAGTATGAATTAAATTAGATGTATTATCTCACACAGCAACAATCCAAACCTAGGAAAACCATAATTAGAGGTAACATATTTGTACACAGCAAAAGTCATACAATATTTTTTCCTCTAGTTAAGCTTTAGCCGCTTTAACCGCTTATACCAGAGATTGGAGAGCGCAGAGCCGAATTACAGGACGCTCTGGTTTCCATGCTGGATCACATCCTCTCTGCTTTATCTGATCCCTAGGGATCATAGGCTCTGATTTACACTATGTCAGTATTTCTTTCTCTGGATGCTCCGTCGGTTGATCAGTGACTTTTGAAGACCTTGTCAGGAGGTGGGCTACGCTGCATCTATTGGATCTGGCTATTTCTGCAATACTTGATCCGTCAGGATCTTTGACTCTGGTAAGGGTCAGTATTATTACTGGGTGGTGGTTCCAGATTTTCACCTATCGCAGCAGCATTTAACATTACACTGATTTAATACGTCATTGGACTTACTTCTGTTCACCTTCACTTTGCAAGAATTGCCATCTGGACTATTTTTCTTTATGTTCAATGATTGCGAACTATTTCACATAATTTTTCATATAATTTACACATGACCTCTTCACTAAGGCATATTCATTTTTGTTTAGCGCGACTCCATGTTTTGTCCTAAAGCTTTAATTATTGCTTAAAGAGAATCTGTCATACAAAAAAAAGTCTGCAGGTATAAACTGCAGTCACCTGCAGGCAGGGCAGCAGCCTCTAATGCCCCGTACACACGATCGGAAATTCCGACAGCAAAAGTCCGATGTGAGCTTTTGAACGGCCATGTGTATGCCTTATCGAACTTTTGCTGTTGGAATTTCTGCCAACAAAAGATTTAGAGCTGGTTCTCAAATTTTCCGACAGAAAAAAATCATACGCGCAAAATTCAGATGCATACTCGGAAACAATTCGACGCATGCTCCGAATCATTGAACTTAATTTTCTCAGCTTGTCGTAGTGTTGTACGTCACTGCGTTCTTGACGGACGAAAGTTCAGAGGCATAATACTTAGTCTAGCTGACAAGCAAAGCTTGTCCAACCCTTCCTACCCCCTGCACATTTATGTTGTGATAATGATGGACTAATGGGAACAGAGCAGTCCCACATTCATCCATAAAAGCGGGTTATTAGAGGCTGATTTTGAAGACCGATCTGTAACTAGTGGATATTATTATCCACTACAATGGACACTGCACGTTTTTTTTGCACATTGAGGCCCATATGTCAGTGCTAAAATGGAATGCGCTACACATGTTTGTCCAATCATATTTCATGACACACTCCCTGAAACATAACTAAGGAACTATGAAAGCAACATGGTAGTATTGGATTTTTCATTCAATTAGATTGCCATAATTAGACTAATGCATTAAGTAACACAAATATGTGTCCTGGTTTGAACCTAATGCATTTTTAGTGCTTTTTGCATTTTGTAGATTTGCACTACAGTCCATTTACCATGGTTTCCTATGGAACACGTTCTGTAGTACAAATCTGCAAAATGCAAAAAGCATTAAAAATGCATAGGTGTGAATCCAGCCTATGGCCTCGTACACACGACCGAGAATCTCATCGTAAAAGAAACGTTGTTTTCCTAGACGAGGTTCTTGTCAAGCTTGACGAGAATCTTGTGAAGCTTTCCTTGCATACACACTGTCAAGACAAAATCTCGTCGTTCTTAAACTTGGTGACGTACAACACGTACGACGGCACTATAAAGGGGAAGTTTGATTCCACTGACGCCACCCTTGGGGCTGCTTTTGCTTATCTCATGTTACTGCGTGTTAAGTAAAAGTTTGGTGAGAGACGATTCGCGCTTTTCAGTCTGTTACAGCGTGACGAATGTGGTATCTCCATTACGAACGCTACTTTTACCAAAGGTGCGCTCCCATCTCATACTTTATTCTGAGCATGCGCGGGTTTCTAAGCATACACACGCACGTGTTTCTCGTCGTAAACCAGCCCGACGAGAAACGCGACGAGGAAATTGAGTCTCCCAACGAGAAAAAAGAGAGCATGTTCTCTTTTTTTTTCGTCGAGATCCACGACAGTTTTCTCGACGAAAAACATACACACGACCGTTTTTCTCTGCAAAAATGCTCTGCCAGCTTTTTTCTTGATGGATTTTGCAGAGGAAAATGGTTGTGTGTACGAGGCCTAAGAGATGATAATACTGTGTAATAAGGGGTCATAGTTTGTCTTTCTGGGAAGTTGTTAGCAACAGTCTGCTCTTTCTTTGATTGTAGAGTTGTTCTATAGCCAGAAAACAGTACGAGTGAGGGTGGTAGTTGGGAGCTGGTAGTAGAGTTGCCACCTCATCCCTTTAAACCCGAACACACATTAATTACATAGGTTCTGTGGTTGATTAAGGTGGTAATTAAACTCACTTAGTGTCTGATCTGCATTAAATTAGCCTCATAACTAGGGATGAGCTTTGAGTTTGAGTAAAACTCATGTTCGACTCAAACATTGCCTGTTCACCTGTTTGGCGAACAACGAACAATAAAAAGCCACGGAACACTGTGTGAGGCCTCGTACACACGACCAAGGAACTTGGCGGGCGAAACACATCGTTTTCCTCGTCGAGTTCTTGTTAGTCAACTTTCTCCATTCCCGTCGAGGAAAAAGAGAACATGCTCTCTTTTTGGCTCGTCGAGTTCCTCTACAGTTTCCTCGCTGAAAAATGTACACACGACCGGTTTCCTCGGCAAAAAAAATCTCCCACCAAGTTTCTTGATGGATTCTGCCATGTGTACGAGGCCTCAAAGTCTATGGGAGAAATCTAAAGTGCTAATTTTAAAGGCTAATATGCAAGTTATTGTCCTAAAAAGTGTTTGGGGACCTGAGTCCTGCACCAGGGGACATGTATCAATGCAAAAAAAAGTTTTAAAAATGGCAGTTTTTTCGGGAGCAGTGAATTTAATAATGCTAAAAATGAAACAATAAAAGTGAAATATTCCTTTAAATTACGTACCTAGGTGGGGGGTGTAAAGTAAGAATGTGAAATAGCTCATGTTTCCTGTACTTAGAACTGTCTCTGCACAAAGTGTCATTTCTGAAAGAAAAAAAGTAATTTAAAAATGACTCGCGGCTATAATGAATTGTCGGCTCCCAGGAATTCAGAGAGAATTCATTCATAAAAAAAAAAGGGTGGGGTTCCCCCCAAATTCAATTACCAGCCCTTCAGGTCTGATATGGCTATTAAGGGGAACCCCGCCGTCGATATAAAAAAAATGACGTGGGGTACCCCCCAAATATCCTTTCCAGACCCTTCAGGTCTGGTATGGATTTTAAGGAGAACTCCACCCCAAATTTAAAAAAAAAATGGTTTGGAGTTCCCCCAAAATTCCACACCAGACCCCCTTATCCGAGCACGCAACCTGGCCGGCCGCAGAAAAGAGGGGGGACGAGAGAGCGCCCCCCCCTCCTGAACCGTACCAGGCCACATGCCCTCAACATGGGGAGGATGTCCCCATGTTGATGGGGACAAGGGCCTCATCCCCACAACCTTTGCCCAGTGGTTGTGGGGGTCTGCGGGCGGAGGGGTTATCAGAATCTGAAAGACCCCAACAAAGGGGACCCCCAGATCCTGCCCCCCCATGTGAATTGGTAATGGGGTACATTGTACCCCTACCATTTCACAAAGGAAGTGTAAATAGTTGTAAAAAACACACACACCGTGGGGAAAAAAGTTCTTTATTAAATAATACAAAAAAAAAATCCAGCGGTGGTAATCCACTCTCAGTCCCGGCTCCCAGCTCCAACATTGTCGGTATCCAACGACGGGATCCAGAGCGCAGCATCGCCGGCCGTCTGTCTCCACCGGAGACAGCCCGGTGAATGACGCTGCTGGAGCTAGTGACATTTCTTATATAGGTGAGGCGGGGCACAATGGCTAAGTGGTTAGCACTTCTGCATATCAGCACTGGGGTTGTTGGTTAGAACCCCAACTATTGCACTACCTGCAGAGAGTTTGCATACTCTCCCTGTCCCTGCATGGGTTTCCTCTGGGTACTCCAGTTTCGCCCAATCCTACAAAGACATGTAAGTATTGTGAATTGGCTCTAGTATTTGTATGAATGTGAGTCAGGGACCTTTAGACTGTAAGCTCCTTGAGGGCAGGAACTGATGTGAAGGTACAATATATATATATATATATATATATATATATATATATATATATATATATATATATATATATATATATATATATATATATATATATATATATATATATATATATTTCAAGTGCTTCGTAAATTGACAGTGCTATATAAGTACCTGTACTAAATAAATGTGTCATTCTTAATACACCAGACTTGTGGCTCCTTTACTTCTGTTCTACTAAAAGAAGTATCTGTCAAACTTAAAAATGAATGGTGTTTGGCCATGCTGGAATAGGCATTATTACTTACCAAAGCCTGCTAACGATATGTTTTGGGAAGCCGTGTTAGACATCTGATTTTACACCAGTGCTAGGAAATGTTTATAGATTTTTCTGGGTCAACCCCTTAACAAATAAAAGCAGTTTAGAGCCCAGCAGGTCTCCCCACCTCCACCACCCCATTACAATAGGGTAATACCAACTGTTTGGTATTACACTAAAGCCATACACATGTTCCTAGCAGCATGCAATTGGTCATAAACCTGTTGAGATTAGATCGGCATTACAGTTGTTCCTGCGGTACTCGCAACCCAGCAAAGCTTTTCAGGGGCTGAATTTACTAGCAAGGCTGAGAAGTCAGTTGGACTTCGAAGACGTGAAAAAAGTTGCACTGTCTTTTATCTAACAGAAAAATAAAGCAGACATGTTTCATATTTGGTGGGCTTGCCCTAAAATCGCTTCCTATTGGAGCAAAATCTGCAAATTGATCCTTCAAATCACTGACACCAAGATTAAACTCATGCCCGCATGTTGCCTTCTACATATTTCTGACTTCCCTCTAGGTAGATACAAACGATCCCTGACCAACCACCTTCTGATTGCCGCAAAGTCTTTGATCCCCAAATACTGGAAACTGTCCATGACCCCTTCCCTTAGAGAATGTTAAGAGTGGGCAAGAGAATTGAGGCCCGCTTTCTTGGGACTGAGGCCACCTGGCCCCTGTTTGGTGATAGAGGGGTTAAGTGAGGCTTAGGTGGTAGAGGGTGTGGTGCAGCCTGTTGATTAACGGTGCAGGTGGAAGCGGTCCAATGGGGGTTCAGGGAAGGTTCTGGTTTCCCGGAAAAGGATATTTAAGGGCAGCTTAGGGCCCAATACGTCCTCTGCAGCGGTCCCGGAAGAACGAGTGTAAAGATCTCTCTCCCTCCCTCCCTTCACGTCGCGATACCTATGTGGTAGGGTCACCCTGCATTCCGGTGGGGACGTTTTGGTGGCAATACTGTGAAGCTAGGCAGAGTTATGTGATTTTATGCGATTATGGTTCAAGAATCTCAGTTATGATGGTTGTTTAAATATGAGTTAAACCAATAAAGTGTCGCGGCCATTTCTGTCAAATAAACTGGTGTGGTTTTCTTGTGTCGTGTATGCTTGTACAGTATATAGGGATATATAGGATTAAGGTTGGGGGCGCGTGTGGCCTACAGTCCCATGGGCCCACACGGTAAACCATTATTCTGAAAATGGAAGAAACACTCGCTATAGCGAATGAAACTTCCGACAAGTCCCTTTAAAACATGGCCTGCCTGGTTCCAGTTCAAATATTTTGTAGCGTTTGATAGTCTGACAACAGGGTGAATACTCTCGCATACCGAATATATATATATCAGACATTTGACCACTAGATATCTGTTGTCTTTATCCCACCAATCAGGGATTGGAACTATACCTATGTTACCCTCCCAGGGGTATTCCTGAAACCTACATGTGTACTTATCTATCTGTTTACTTCCCCTTTTATTATTCAGACCCTATAATTTCTTTTTTTTTCAGTCTTCCTTTTAGATTTAATGAAGCCCCTTGACTAATGTTGTATCTTGAAAGCGATGGGCTTCAATACAGTTAACGAAGATTACCAATGCTCATCATACTTACAACAGTTGTTGAATATGCTAACGATATTATACATATATTTGTACTGAGTTCATATGTAATAAGTCTACATGTTGTCCATACATGTTAAAAACGGCTGTATTACCTTATATGTTCTTTAATTTTGCTCAATAAAAATCTTTATTGTAAAAAAAAAAAAAATCCCTCCCCCCAAAAAATACCCTAATAATAAATAAATAAATTAATAAACAAAATAGACACAATGTAAATCAATCACTTGTTTATAATTTTCACTTTATTTTGTGTACACCAATTTTTGATACGTTTATATCATGTTTGATTTACATTGTGTCTATTTTGTTTATTTATTTATTTTATTTATTTCTCTTTTATATAACAGACAGCACAACTTTTTTCACATCTTATATATTGTTTTGTTTTTTCTGTATTCAGGAATTTAAATGTGCAGCAGTTTTCTTTTATACATTCATGTAATACATATCATCTGATTGCCAATCTGGATCTGCATTGTCACTTTCCAAGGGTAGAAAATTGCAAGCATTTATGATACTGTAAATTATCTGATTCAGATTATCTCTTACCATAAAGCAGCCATACCATAAATTTTCCCTGGAAAGAGGGAACTTCCCTGTCGGTAAGAATTGTATATATGAACTTGTGCCTACAGTTAATACTCTAGTTTACTGTTGAAACTTTCTCCTTCAACTTCCTCATTGCTGAAGCCTCAATAAACCAGCATACGACTTCAGCATAAAAACATAATAAAGGTTTATTAAAATCTGCCAAAGATATACACGGTCTTCAAGATGAAATGTAAAAAGCCTTGCCCTCGAGGGTTCAGATTTCTGGCTGTGCAAAGTCATGCTATTAATGCTCCGTTCTCTATAGCTCATTACATCATCTTTATTACATTATTGATTTGTGAAAAGCTGTGCCGTTTGAGCATCCATGTTATACCTACTATAGTTTATTCTTGATTTTCAGCATTACTGAGCTGTGTAATGATATTGTTGAAAATATACACGGCATAGCTTCATGCTGAAAGAAAGTACGTGATTTTTCAGCATTATAAGCAAGCCTTAATTTCCAAGTTCTAAGATAAAGACATAATATTACATTATAATATTATGAGGGCAAAGACAGGGAAGATTAGGGACTATGTGTATTGGGGGTTATTTACGAAAGGAAAATCCACTTTGTACTACAAGTGCAAACTACGGGCCAGATTCTCGTAGTTTGGCGTAACTTTGTGCGGGTGTAACGTAACCTATTTATATTACGCCTCCGCAACTTAGACAGGCAAGTGCTGTATTCTCAAAGCACTTGCTCCGTAAGTTGCGGCGGCGTAGCGTAAAAAGGCCGGCGTAAACCCGCCTAATTCAAATTTGGAACAGGGGGCGTGTTTTATGTAAATGTTCTGTGACCCGACGTGATTGACGTGATTGGCATGCGCCGTCCGTGGAAATCTCCCAGTGTGCATTGCTCCTAATACGCCGCAAGGACGTATTGGTTTTGACGTGAACGTAAATTACGTCCAGCCCCATTCACGGACGAGTTACGCAAACGACGTAAAATTTTCAAATTTCGTCGTGGGAACGACGGCCATACTTAACATTGGTACGCCGCACTTACGCCACCATATAGCAGGGGTAACTTTATGCCGGGAAAAGCCTAACGTAAACAGCGTATCTGTACTGCATCGGCCGGGCTTACGTTCGTGAATTCGCGTATCTAGCTGATTTACATATTTCGACGCGTAAATCAGCGTACACGCCCCTAGCGGCCAGCGCAAATATGCAGTTACGATCCGACGGCGTAAGAGCCTTACGCCGGTCGGATCTAATAGAAATCTATGCGTAACTGATTCTAAGAATCAGGCGCATAGATACGACCGGCCAGACTCAGAGATACGACAGCGTATCTGGAGATACGCCGTCGTATCTCTTTTGAGAATCTGGCCCTACAAGTGCAAAGTGCACTTGAAATTGCACTGAAAGTGCACTTGGAAGTGCAGTCGCTGTAAATCTGAGGGATAGATCTGAAATGAGGGGAAGCTCTCTGATTTTATCATCCAATCATGTGCAAGCTAAAATGTGCAAGCTGTTTTTTATTTTCCTTGCATGTCCCCCACAGATCTATAGCGACTGCACTTCCAAGTGCACTTTCAGTGCAATTTCAAGTGCACTTTGCACTTGTAGTGCAAAGTGGATTTGCCTTTAGTAAATGACCCCCAGTCAGTATGTCATTCCCAGCAGGAAAAAATACAGTTACAAAAGGAAATCAATAAGAACATATTCACACCAGATGTTCATGCAAGATCATGCATTAATTAGATGCATTTTTGAAGTATGCTATTGAGTTGACATGAATAGAAAATGTAGGTTGATACACTGAAAGTGCACCATATAACACTTTTATTGAATATATCCTAAAGCCTGCACACAATGAGGGTTATTTATGAAAGGCAAATCCACTTTGCACTACAAGTGCAAAGTGCACTTGAAATTGCACTTGGAAGTGCAGTCGCTGTACATACGAGGAGGACATGCAAGGAAAATAAGAAACAGCATTTTAGCTTGCACATGATTGGATGATAAAATCAGCAGAGCTTCCCCTCATTTCAGATCTACCCCTCAGATTTACAGCGACTGCACTTCCAAGTGCACTTTGCACTTGTAGTGCAAAGTGGATTTGCCTTTCGTAAATAACCCCCAATGCCTACAAATTGTAAAGAACTGCTCTTGGCTGCATACCACTACCCTCTTCCCTCTATTGCATGAAGTCCTTTTATGGCTTGCTAGATCCAGGTGCATGAGTCCACTATTTGGAAGATATTCAGCATTGTGACATGGTTACGCTGCTAATGCACACCTGGCTTTAATCAGCATAGCTTAAAGCGGATGTCCGCTGAAATTTTTTTTATTAAAAGCCAGCAGCTACAAATACTGCAGCTGCTGACTTTTAATATTAGGACACCTACCTGTCCTGGAGTCCAGCGCCGTCCACAGCAGAGGACATCACTCTGCTGCCCCCCCCGCCATCCTCGGTGAGGAAACCAGGAAGTGAAGCACTCCGGCTTCACTGCCCGGTCCCCTACGACGCATGCGCGAAGTCGCGCTACGCCTGCCGATTGGCTCCCGCTGTGTTCTGGGAGCTGAGTGTTCCCAGAACACAATGGGGGGGGGGGGGAGGAGGTGACGTCATGCCCACAGTTTACCCGAGACTGTGTGGCCAGAACTGGGTGCAAATACCTGTCTTTAGACAGGTATCTGCATCCCCCTCCCCCTGAAAGGTGTCAAATGTGACACCGGAGGGGGGGGAGGGTTCCGATTAGCGGGAGTTCCACTTTAGGGTGGAGCTCCGCTTTTATTTGTCTCAGTTCAGTTGCATAGTGCCTGATCACATTGTCTGTACGCTGAATGTATTAGGTTGCATATGCGTGCTTTGGATTCCTTTTTATTGTTTTTGACATTACACTTAGCTTTTCTTTTTCTGTTTGCTATGTTCAGATGCTTTTGGTTATGTTTTGTTTGAACTTTGGATTTCGGTCTCAGTCCACCTCCCGATCTGATCACTGTAAATCCTTGATCAAAATTGTAGCACTACCCGCTAGTGAATATGCAGGAGCCACTGGTGAATATAGGTATCTCACACCCTGCACAGCCAAGCACATGGATTTTCCACTTTTTTTATTAAGGGGGATTAAACTTGGATGGGGTAAGGGCACTTATGGGATGCCCACTTGATCAGAAAATAAATCACCAGGGACATAAACTATATACATCCAGTATACACACTTCTCTTCTACCTCCAGCACAAACTTACTTGTAGAACTACATCTCCCAGGACTAGTTAGCACTGACAGTTTGATCCAACATAATCTCAATCAGATCCAAGTGAATGCCCTTTGCAGGCAGGGACTGCGGTCCCCTTTGGTAGTGTAGCAAAAAGAAAGGTCTTTGTGTTAGCTGTCCTATTCCTGTGGCTACTGCTCCCAGTACCACCTTTTCATGCACTGACAGCCCGTAGTTGCAGCTGCCCTTTTCACTTGCCCTCTTGGCTACTTCTCTCCAGTCCTCCCAGACTGACTCTTCATTCATCCCAGACTGTTTGCACCCACTCCCAGGCATGCCTCTCCGTCCTCTGGCTGTAACACTCACCAGCCCTCCTGGCTGTCTTTCTCCCTGGAGATTTGCCCGGCAGTGGTTTCCCCACTGCCCTCTCCTTGCTTCTATGCCTTCTGGTAAGGATCCCTCTGTGTGTCATGAGAAGAGGGTCCCTTTCACATCCAAACCCAGGCCTGAGTTCACCACCCCCCCCCCCTATAGACTGGGGAGCTACTCTCAAAGGCCCAACACTCCATCTCCATCTTCCACATGAACTCCACACTGCCCCGGCTGGGTTGACCCAGAGATTTTGAGGGGGCCTGCCCCCTGCCAACTCATCTGTTAGGGATTGGTCAGGGCCCTCAGACTACTCCAGACAGCTCTCCCTAGACCCCTTCCAACTTTTGGAATCTTATCCAAGTTTCCAGCAAGCAGGGGGGGTCACTAGAGATGCTGTTGAAGAGTCATCCTACCTACCTGAGTCACTCAGAGGGATGCTCTGCCACATACAATCCTACTTTAATACAGGATCTTTATTTTGGCATTCCTGTTTTTTTGTGTAAGGATAGAAATATTGTGGCTCCCTAGGAAGTACTCTAAAATTCAGTGCAAACGTTTCTGAAAATGTCAGCTGAAATTAAAAAGAATCAAACTTGTAAAGGGCCACATAAATGCATTTACCAATAAAGCTGCATAAAGAGAACAAAATCTTAACTCAGTTCTAAATTGACTGTTTAAAATTTCTAAATTTCCTTTTTCAGACTTTTACCCAATTATTTTCACCTGGTTATCCGGTCAGTACCAAACATCCTGTCCTAGGGTAACAACAGTACTACAACCAGTACAAAACCAATGGAGGAGCAGTGTTGTCACCCTAGGACGTGAAGCTGGAACTACAGGACACCCTCTTCTCTTCTTCATCGCCATAGCATATGGTGATGTGTTGTTCACAGGGAGACCTTGTAATAATGCTAAATGATAACTGCAGGACAGGGAAAGAGCATAGGATGTCCCCAGTTCACTGAATTCCTGGCAGGATCAAGAAGTGTTTTTTGCACAACAGATATAACAAAACACTTTTAATTGTATTATTAATTGTTATGGTTAACAGACCAAAAGTGTGCAAATAATCAAAGTTTATAGTTAGGGTTTACATACACTTTATGGTAGCCTATAAAGCAACCCAAATGGATAGCTTAGTTTCAGGAGCATGCAGGGCTGGTGCACGGATTTTTGGCATCCTAGGCGAAACCTCATTTTGCCACCCCCCCTTGACTCCACCCTTTTTGCCCTGCTCATGTATACCCCACCTTTTTAATGAAGCGCCCATCAAATGCAGCCTCACCAGCGCCCATCAAATGCAGCCTCACCAGCGCCCATCAATGCAGCCTACCAGTGGCCATCAAATGCAGCCTCACCAGCGCCCATCAAATGCAGCTTCACCAGCGCCCATCAATGCAGCCTACCAGTGTCCATCAATGCAGCCTACCAGTGGCCATCAATAAATTTTTGCTTGCTTCCATTCATTTGGGAGTTGGGACACAGACACAGTCCTCCGCCGCCACTGTGCCTCTGACACTATGTGCGAACAGAGTGGCAGCTGGCTGCTGAGACTTAGTTGCTTGCTACAGAGGGAAAAGAATAGGAACACCAGTGGCCGCACGCCCCCTAGGCATCAGTGCGCCCTAGGCGGCTGCCTAGTGGTAGCATCGGCCCTGGGAGCATGTGTGTATGTTGAATATATGTTTTGTGAATGATTAGTATAGAATTCAAATAATTACAGTAGAATTAGAAATTGAATTATATCAGTTTAGGAGCACATGTATTTGCTGGTTTTGTAGCTATAGAAATAACCAGTGGTCCCCCTTATCCATGCGCCCGGCCCCCTAATCTAAATGCTGGCTGCCGGTCTCATGGATTCCAATGTTTTTTTAGAAACACAAGATTAGGGTCTGAAGCTCTAATAGGCTTCAAAAAGAGTGGGCTTAGGGCGCAGAGCCACCGTTGGTGGTGTTGAGGCGGGTGAACCGACCCGACCAACCAGAAATGGGACTGTGGGTGCATTGTTTGCCCCCCCCCCCCCCAAAAAAAAACAGCCGCCACTGGAGATAACAGCCTTTATGCTGAATGACAATAAAGGTAAATAAATATATATTTGAAAGAATTTGCAACCCTGTGAAAGTCTAATGAGGCATACACACGATCGGACATTCCGACAACCAAACCGTCGATAATTTTCCGACGGATGTTGGCTTAGGCTACTTTCACACTGAGGCGTGCAGCCGCGGTGACGGTATAGCCACGCTATTTGTAGCGCGGCTATACCGTCGTATTTACCGCGATATTCGGGCGCTTGCGCTGAGGTTTTAACCCCCGCTAGCGGCCGGAAAAGGGTTAATACCGCGGTATTACCACGCTTTCCCATTGATTTCAATGGGAAGGCGCGGTATAGGAGCGGTGAACACACCGCTCCTATACCGCGGTAAAGATGCGGCTAGCAGGACTTCTGGTGCGCTCCTGCTAGCGCACCGCTTCAATGTGAAAGCCTTCGGGCTTTCCCATTGAACACTACAGGGCATGATCTTTCATGCGGTATAGCAGCGCTATTTTTAGCGCTGTACCGCATGAAAAATGCCCCAGTGTGCAAGGGGCCTTAAACTTGTCTTGCATACACACGGTCGCACAAATGTTGTCGGAAGTTGCGAACGTCAAGAACGCGGTCACGTACAGCACGTACGACGGCACAATAAAACTGAAGTTCCATACCAATTGCGCCACCCTTTGGGCTCCTTCTGCTAATCTCGTGTTAGTAGAAGTTTGGTGAGACGATTTTTCAGCTTTGTGCTTTTCAGTCCTTTACAGCATGACGAACGTGCTATCTCCATTATGAACGATAGTTTTACCAGACCGATCGCTTCCGTCTCGTACTTGATTCAGAACATGCGTGGAATTTTGTGCGTCAGAATTGTCTACACACATTCAGAATTTATGAGAATGGATTTTGTTATCGGAAAATTTGAAAACCAGCTCTAAAATTTTTGTTGTCAGAAATTCCGACAGAAAATGTCCGATGGGGCCTACACACGGTCGGAATTTCTGACAAAAAGCTCCCATCGAACATTTTTTGTCGGAAATTCCGAGCATGTGTATGCGGCATAAGTCTGTGTCATCAAAACATGAATTTATAAAAAAGTTAAAACAGAAAGTTGAAAAAATCCATAAAAAATCACACTGTATTATTCATTAACGGGTGACTGAAATTATTTTTCTTTTTTTTTCTGTAAGTATCTGGATTTCTTCAGACTGTCCTGATCTGGTTGGAATCTGGGTTGATTCAGATTAGTTTGATTAGCTGTAGTATTTATTAAAGCATGTTTTCATATATTTTTTTTTTTGGTGCCACTGTATAACTAAGCCTGCGTGATATACTGTCTGGAGAAGCATCTGTAAGGAATCAGTGAAAAGTTCTAATGCGCTAGCTGAGTGGGGACACTCGGTACACTGACAGAAAGCTGGCCTTTAAATGGATTCCTACGCTTTGAAAAAAAATGAGTTTTTTCAACACCTGATAGAGGCATAAATAAATGTCTGTACCGCACATTTTATGGCTTGTGTACATCATAAATAAAAGCATGCTGCATTATGCTTAATTACTTGCCAAGAACTTCAAATTATCAGTGAAAAGCTTAAACTGTGTTTGTACTGTGACTAGTTTTATAAAGAACCCTTTCACCTTTACACAGAGAAAGAAGTCACTTATAACTGAACCTACAATACTAAGAATCCTACAGTTCAACGCCATTTTAATAGTTGGCCAAAAAGGGCTTTTGCCTTTCAGAACCTGCAGGGTTTTACACGGTGCTGTTTTCAATCAGAACTGTCTATTTCCTGGTCATTATATGTGTAATGGTAGGGTGTAGGGTTGGGTTTCACGTCCTCTATGTTCCCCTCCTTGTTGGGAGCCAAGCAAGGGTCACGTGAGAGACCTACCCCCCGGGGTGGGTTCTTTTGGGCTATGCTAGGCTTGGTTAGGGTCGCTGCCTTTCACATGGGGTACCTTTACTTGAACAGACAAATGAACACTAAAAAACTCTCAATGTAATATACATCACTACTGTTACATGCAGGCCTGGATTTCCCACAAGGCCACTGAGGCCAGGCCTTGGGGTGGCAGGGCGCCAAGGGGCGGCAGTGGCATGGATTCCCCCGACACCCGGAACATACAGTTAAGGGCGGTAAGTTATGGGGGAATCCGCTCGCTCGTTAACAAGTGATTGCGGCGATGTCGCCGAAATCACTTGTAAAATGTGTGCTCCCGTCCGTCCTCCCCTCTCCCCCCCACCCCACATACCTCTCTCTGCTGGCTCTGTCTTCGGGACTCCGTTCTCCCCCCGGCCACCGAGTCTGTCTCCTGTCCCTGCTGCCGATGTACACAGAGAGAGGGGTGAGCTGTGCTCTTCCCATCTCAGCTGTGACAGGAGTTCTAGCACAGTGCTAGGACTCCTGTTTTGGAGGTGACAGGGTCAATAAAGAGAACATGTCACCTCCAATTGCTATCACACAGGGAATTGTTTTCTCCTGTTTGATAGCAAAAAAGTTAAGTGAACAAAATTGATAAAAAATAAATAAATAATAAGAAAAAATAATTAAATTAATAAAATAAAAAAGTAAAGAATAAGAAAATTATACAAAAATTTAAAAAAGTAAGCGACAAGCTACAAAAAAAAGTGATAAAAAAGTAAAAAAAAATTAAAAAATTTGAACTAACCGTTCCGCCTATTCTCTGTTGATCTGGGGGGGTTTGGTTGGCGGGGAGGGGGTGCATTGCGGAACCTGGCCTTGGGGCGGCAGGGAGAGCAAATCCGGCCCTGGTTACATGTGCAATTAGGAGGGGACATGCAGAGCCCTTGCCTTTGTCACCTGTCCAGTGTAACACTACTCCCAGTAACATTATGGGGGCCCCGATTTGCACCTAGCGCAGACTCCATGTGTACACTTCACTTAACTCTTCCATACCCGTGTATAGATTAGGGACCTCTGCAGCACTGATGGGCTCCCTTTGCTATGAGAGATGGACCTGCTCATGGAGAGAGTCCCAACAACAACTCCCCCTGCTAGAAGATGTCTCACCTGTCACATGTGCACATTTACAACAGGCTGCTAGAGAAACCTTCATTACCCTTGGTAACCATTTAAAATTTCACACTGTATTAACTCTTGTACCATTATCTTTATACCCCAAAGTGCTTATTGACCCAAGATTCAGGCTATATGTGCCGGTTACTTGCATTAAGTAGCTTCAGACCAGACAAAAGCAAAGTTTCAAACATTTTACTGAAATAATTTAGAATGATGATATACACAGGTAGCAGTCCAACATAAAGTGCAGTTCTTTCCTACTTACAAAATTCCTAACTTTAGGCTTGTGGCTGCCCCAGCGTACCTGCATATGATGAAAGTCTATACTTGGTACCCACAGGAGGGAGAACTGCAAGTCCCAGCAATTTCCCCTACTAGCGGGAACTTTGGTCCTGACATGAGACTGACATTCCAGACTCCGGCGACAAGTAGCACATCTCTCTTGATCCAAGCCCCACGCCTCCTGGGTTCAGACCCCCTGTTCCTTTTATATCACACGGAACCAGTGGGTTGGACCCAGCAAAACCTACCAAAAAGAAAACCTGGGAACATAATTAACCATACCCTTCCCAACCAGGGCAGCAGTATCCTCTACCTGCCTACATATGACGTGTTTGTGAGACTATGGAGTAGATGTACAAATGGAAAATAGACGGTTTGCTTTGCAAGGAAATGTTCTTTTAGCTTGGTGAAAGAATTACATTTTTTTTGCAAAGAAAATCCTATCATGTGCAAGGGAAATAAGAAAAAAATGTTTGCTTGAACATGGTTGGATGATAGAGTTCAGCATAGCTTCACCTCGTTCTCTAAGTTAAGGGGAAATTCCCTTGCAAAGTAAATCGTTTTTTTGCCTTTAAACTAGTTGCCGCCCACCCGCCGTCAAATGACGGCGGGGCGTCTCTTGTTCTGGGACAATGTCATATGACAGGCATATCATATCACAGCCGGTCACATGTAAACACAGAGATGTCGGTCATCGGCACTCCTCGCCTCACACTGACAGATCAGCAGCACCTCCACGCCAAGGGGACATCTACACATGTAATCAGGGCACTGATCGTCAGTGCCCTGATTACAACATAGCAATATAGTGTCACCAATCAGTGCCCACCAGTGCCAGCAATCAATGCTCACCAGTGCCAGCGATCAGTGCCCACCACTACCCACAAGTGCCAACAATCATTGCCCATTTACGATGCCAGTCAGTGCTGGCTATCAGTGCTGCCTATCAGTGCTGCCCATCACTGCTCTTGACCAATGCCCATCAGTGCCACCGATCAATGCCCATCAGTGCCGCCTATGCGTGCCGCCTATCAGTACCCACCAGTGCCACCTAACAGTGCCCTTCAGTGCCGCCTATTAGTGCTCATCAGTGCCACCTATCAGTGCCCTTAAGTGCAGCATAGTAGTGCCTCCTCATCAGTTCCCATAAGTGCCACCTCATCAATGCCCACAAGTTCAGTCTATCAGTGCCCATCAGTACCACCTCATCAGCGCATATCAGTGAAGGAAAAATATTACTAGCTACAAAATGTACTGACAGAAACCAAGTAAAAAACATAGGGCCAGATTCACAGAAAAAGTACGCCGGAGTATCTGCTGATACTCCGGCGTACTATCAAATTTGCCGCGTCGTATCTTTATTTTGAATTCACAAAGAAAGATACGACGGCATTTGGCTAAGATCCGACAGGCGTACGGCTTCGTATGCCTTCGGATCTTAGGATGCAATACTTTGGCGCCCGCTGGGTGGAGTTCGCGCCGTTTTCTGCGTCGGGTATGCAAATTAGCTGTTTACAGCGATCCACGAAGGTACGCGCTTTCGTCGCATTCTCTTACGTCGTCGCTAGTCGGCTTTTCCCGTCGCAAAGTTACGGCTGCTATTTAGGTGGTGTAAAAATAGACAGCCCATGTTAAAGTATGGCCGTCGTTCCCGTGTCAAATTATTATTTTTTTTGCGTAAGTCGTCCGGGAATACGAAAGGACATAACGCACGTTCAAAACATTACGTCGGGGCGACGTCATTTTGCGCAAAGCACGGCGGGAAATTTCAAAACGGAGCATGCGCAGTACGTTCGGCGCGGGAACGCGCCTAATTTAAATGGTACACGCCCCATTTGAATTAGGTGGGCTTGCGCCGGACGGCTTTACGCTACGCTGCCGCAAGTTTACAGGCAAGTGCTTTGTGAATCAAGCACTTACGCTGAAAACTTGCGGCGGTGTAACGTAAATGGGATACGTTACGCCGCTGGATTTCTACATGAATCTGGCCCATAATTTTTTCTACATTTTTGATCTTTTTTTTTGTAAAAAATAAAAAACCCAGCAGTGATTAAATACCACCAAAAGAAAGTTCTATTTGTGTGAAGAACATGTTAAAAAATGTGTTTGTGTACAGTGTAACATGACTGCGCAATTGTCATTCAAAGGGTGACAGCGCCTATGAGCTGAAAAATGGCTTGGGCAGGAAAGGGGGTGTAAGTGCCCTATAGGCAAGGGGTTAATAGACCCACTCCTATGAATGGTGTAATGCAGAACACTGCATAATATATGTTTTAGAACAGCAAATACTGCCTTATTAATTCTTTTATAATGTCAGTCCTAGAAAATCCTCAGTGCAGGCCTCAATCCAACAAGTCATTAAAACACATGAAAAGGTATCTAGGGGACCACTCCAGTTTAATTATTTTTCCTAGTGACCCACAAAAAGTATTGAACAGTGAATGGGAATTAGTGAATACCATAAGCCTCATACTCTTGCCTTTACCCTTCTTCTAGTTCTCTCATCCATTTTTAGGAGCTTCACCCATTATAACTCCTTTGCACATTCAGCATCTCTTCCTCAATCATTCACCCATATCAGCACAGACTGGATTGATTTTAAACTGAATGGTGACAAGTTTGCATGCAGTCATTCAAAGAAACATTTTCTTCCTCAGAAATGATATCCAGAAGAACAAAAAGACTTCCAACAGTCCCCTCCTAGAGCAGGGGCTTGTGTGCAGCTGCAAACTCTGTGACCCCTGTTCCTGCATGGCTGACTGAGCAGCGGCAATATTTTTTAGTCACTCCAGCTGACATAAAAGGCACCCCATGGTTGCTTATGCGGAGGGAACTCTTCCCACCATCACATAGAAGCAGATTAACCTTTTAAAAGCTACAAGGGGCTTTCTAGCTTACTCTGCTCTACTCTAGTTTTTATCTATCATTAGACCAAGCTAACAAATATGCAAGACTGCTGCTACCAAATATGCAAGACTTCTACTTTTGTGCTCCATGGGCCAAATCCACAAAGACCTGGCGTAACGGCGAAATTCTAATTTAAGTTACACTGCCTTAAAATTTCTACCTAAGTGCCCGATCCACAAAGCACTTACCTAGAAATTTCTGGCCGTGTAACTTAAATTCCGCCGGCGCAAGGCATTCCTCATTTCATGGGGGCGATTCCCATTTAAATGAGGCGCGCTCCCGCGCCGGCCGTACTGCGCATGCTCGTGACGTCATTTTCCCGAAGTGCATAGCGCGAAATTACGTTACGCCGGGCTTTGTGGATTGCGACGGGTCAATAAAGTTGCGTCGAAAAAAAAAAAAAGATGCGGCGCGAAAAAAAAAATTCTAATTAAAAAAAAAAACGCGTCGCTAGACAGAAGGGTCTGCTTTTACATGGTGTACTAACTTTACACCATGTAAAAGCAGCCCTAATTTTGCGTATGCAACTTAATACTTACGGAGAAAAAACGAAGCAGAAAAGCTTTGTGGATCTCCGTAAGTGCTAATTTTCATACCCGAGGCGGCATTTCGACATGAAATGCCCCCAGCGGCGGATGCGGTACCTAAGATCCGGCAGTGTAATTCAATTACACATGCCGGATCTTCTCCCTAACTATGGAAAACTGATTCTGTGGATCAGTTCCATAGTTAGGACCAGGGATACGACGGAGTAACAGCAGTTACTCCGTCGTATCTCTTTTGAGGATTTGGCCCCATGATTTTATTATGACAAGTATTATTTTAATTGGTTTTAGAATTGCAGTGTAAATGAAAATCCTCTACCTACTTGGAATTCTTCTATGCATTGACATGGAGGGAACTCTCTTTCGTTTCCATTACAGGGGCGATCATCTCATCATTTAAAAAACATAGCCAACTAAAATCTGGTTCATTAAAAAAAATGCTTCAATACTGTTTTGTATTCCACTAAGGCCGGGTACTCACGACCAAACATGTATGGTGAAAGCGGTCCGTCGGACCGTTTTCACCATACATGTCTGCCAGAGGGCTTCTGTACGATGGTTGTACACACCATCGTACAGAAGTCCGCGCGTAAACAATACGCGGGGCGTGTCCGCGGTGTCGCCGCGTCGATGACGCGGTGTCGCCGCGACAATGACGCAGCGACGTGGGCGGCCCGCCTTTAAAATGCTTCCACGCATGCGTCGAAGTCATTCGACGCATGCGAGGGACGGCGGGCGCCTGGACATGTACGGTAGGTCTGTACAGACGACCGTACATGTCCGAGCGGGCAGGATTCCAGCGGACTGTTTTAAAACAAGTCCAGGAATATTTGTCCGCTGGGAAAAGGCCCGGCGGGCAAATGTTTGCTGGAATTCGGCCCGCTCGCGCCCACACACGGGGCCTAACAGGTAACGCTGCATGTAAAGTCTATAATTACAGCTTCAGGTAACATCCTGGTGATGGAAAGACTCAATAATGCTACTACATCAAAAGTCCAAACACAGGGGCCCAGATTCAAGTGCAGTATTTACAAAGCAAAGTTGCGCCGGCGTAGCGTAAATAGGCCGGCGTAATTCAAATGTGGAACATGTGGGCGTGTTTTATGTTAATTTATTGTGACCCCACGTAAATTACGCTTTTTACGAACGACGCATGCGCCGTCCATTAAAGTATCCCAGTGCGTATACTCCAAATTAACCCGCAAAAAGCCAATGCTTTTTGACGTGAACGTAAATGATGCACAGCCCTATTCGCGAACGACTTATGCAAACGAGGTAATCAACGGAAAATTTGACGCTGGCCCGACGTCCATACTTAACATTGGCTGCGTCTCATATAGCAGGGGTAACTTTAAGCCGGAAAAAGCCTAACATAAACGGCGTATCTGTACTGCGACGGCCGGGCGTACGAATTGGCGTAACTAGCTGATTTACATATTCTAGGCATAAATCAGCGTACACGCCCCTAGCGCCCAGCGTAAATATGCAGTTAAGATACGACGGCGTAGGCAACTTACGCTGGTCGTATCTTAGAAAAATTCTGGCGTATCTGATTCTTTGAATCAGGCGCCAAGATACGACACCTCAGACTCAGAGATACGACGGCGTATCTGGAGATACGACGGGTCCCCCTACAATCCATACCAGACCCGTATCCAAAGCACGCTACCCGGCCGGCCAGGAAAGGAGTGGGGACGAGCGTGCGCCCCCCCCTCCTGAGCCGTACCAGGCTGCATGCCCTCAACATGGGGGGGTTGGGTGCTCTGGGGCAGGGGGGCGCACTGCGGCCCCCCCCACCTCAGAGCACCCTGTCCCCATGTTGATGAGGACAGGGCCCCTTCCCGACAACCCTGGCCGTTGGTTGTCGGGGTATGCGGGCGGGAGGCTTATCGGAATCTGGGAGCCCCCTTTAATAAGGGGGCCCCCAGATACCGGCCCCCCACCCTAAGTGAATGGATATGGGGTACATCGTACCCCTAACCATTCACCTGTAGGAAAAATGTCAAAGTTAATAAACACACCACACAAGGGTTTTTAAAATAATTTATTTTTCTGCTCCGGAGGCTCCCCCTGTCTTCTTTATTAGCTCTTTTACCAGGGGGAGCTTCTTCTTTGACGTCTTCGGGTGGGTGGGGGCCGCCGTCTGGTTCTCTTCCACCGCCGGGGGGGGTCGCTTTTAAAAAAAACCCCACCCCCCGGCGTCTTCGGCGGGGGGCTTCTTCTTCCGCTATCCCGACGGGTCTTCTCCGTCTTCTCATGCTCTGTACCTACCCATGTGATACCTACCCACGTGGGTAGGTATCACATGGGTAGGTACAGAGCATGATGGGACTGTGAGGCCTATATAGGTCCGATGCAAGCTGCGCGCCGGTCATTTCAGCGAGGAAAGGCGACGTGTCAACATCGGGAGAAGGAGAGAAGTGAAGAACATGACGTCACAGCACGGAAGAAGAACTCACAGCACGGAAGGAGAAGAAGACGTACAGCACGGAAGAAGGCACCGGACAGCGAGAGGAAGAACCGGGGTGCGCCGAGTCAACAGCGGAGAGTGGCGAACATAGAAGGAGACCCCCGGAGAGTTGAGAAGACCCCCCGGATAGCGGAGAAGACCCGTCGGGATAGCGGAAGAAGAAGCCCCCCCGCCGAAGACGCCGGGGGGTGGGGGCTTTTTTAAAAGCGACCCCCCGGCGGTGGAAGAGAACCAGACGGCGGCCCCCACCCACCCGACAACGTCAAAGAAGAAGCTCCCCCTGGTAAAAGAGCTAATAAAGAAGACAGGGGGAGCCTCCGGAGCAGAAAAATAAATTATTTTAAAAACCCTTGTGTGGTGTGTTTATTAACTTTGACATTTTTCCTACAGGTGAATGGTTACGATGTACCCCATATCCATTCACTTAGGGTGGGGGGGCGGTATCTGGAGGCCCCCTTATTAAAGGGGGCTCCCAGATTCCGATAGCCAGATTCCGATAAGCCTCCCGCCCGCATACCCCGACAACCAACAGCCAGGGTTGTCGGGAAGGGGCCCTGTCCTCATCAACATGGGGACAGGGTGCTCTGAGGTGGGGGGGGGCCGCAGTGCGCCCCCCTGCCCCAGAGCACCCAACCCCCCCATGTTGAGGGCATGCAGCCTGGTACGGCTCAGGAGGGGGGGCGCACGCTCATCCCCACTCCTTTCCTGGCCGGCCGGGTAGCGTGCTTTGGATACGGGTCTGGTATGGATTGTAGGGGGACCCCCTACGCCGTTTTTTTCGGCGTAGGGGGGCTCTCCTTACAAACCAAAACAGACCTAAGGGCCCGGTATGCTCCTGAGGGGGGAACCCATGCCGGATTTTTATTTAAAATACGGCGGGGACTTCCCCCTCAGGATTCATAACAAACGCCGCACACGTGTAGAATTGGCGGGAATCCAAGTCGGATCTCCCGTCGCTTCTATGACGCGCTTGCTGGGATGTGCTGTCACTATTCCAGTGAGTGCGAGATCTCGGCACCATGTCGCCGAGAATCAGCGCGATGCTGTCGTGCTAAAAACACAATATCACAAACACCTACTGTAAAGACAAAACTGTTTCGGTTTTGGATGAAGTGGAGATGGATTAGAACACCTGTTGAGTTTTTATTGCGGTCTGTGTCCCTGTTTGTGTCTTGTTTACCGTTATCATTGAAAGTGAAAGAAAATCCCAAATTTTGGGTTGTCCCCACAAAAGTAATAGAGGGGAGATCTTTCAAGGGGGACACTAGTTCTGGTGACTTGAGGGCCCAAAGGGATTCTACTGTATTAATTTTTAGGAAATGAAGGAACTTCTCCCCAATGACATCTATGGGGCAGATCCTCAAAGAAATTACGCGGCGTATCTCTTGATACACAGCGTAATTTCGAATTTTGCGCATCGTATCTTTGTTTTGGTATCCACAAAACAAGATACGACAGCATCTGTGTTAGATCCAACAGGCGTACGCTGTCGGATCTTAGATGCGCGTCGCGTCGAGTATGCAAATTAGCTATTTCCGATGATCCACGAACATACGACCGGCCGTCGCATTTTTATATGTTGTTTCCGTTCGGCTTTTTCCGGCGTATAATTAAAGCTGCTATATGGTGGCGTACTCAATGTTAAGTATGGCCGTCGTTCCCGCGTCTAATTTTAAAAATGTTTAGTCGTTTGCGTAAGTCGTCCGTGAATGGGGCTGGATGCCATTTACATTCACGTTGAAAACAATGACGTCCTTGCGACGTCATTTGGAGCAATGCACCCTGGGAGTTTTTACAGAGGGCGCATGCGCAGTTCGTTTGGCGCGGGGACACGCTTCATTTAAATGAAACACGCCCCCTACCCGCCCAATTTGAATTACGCCGCGAGAGATACACTACGCCGCCGTAACTTACGGTGCAAATTCATTGAGGATTCAAACTAAAGCCAGGTAAGTTACAGCGGTGTAGCGTATTTAACATCTGCGCCGGGCACAGTCTATGTATGTGGATCTGCCCCTATGTCTTTTTTATTGGTGGCAGCTGGCAGGGTATTTATATGATTTTTTTTTTATATATACTATTTTTATAGAATTTTTGACATTTATAAAGATATTTTGTATTTACTTAATAGAACTTGGTTGTTTTTGATACACCACACATGTCCTGTGAAAGCAACTTCCCTGTGACTGGTATTCCAGTTACCTTTTTTCTTTTGTATTAAAGCGGTTCTCCACCCTAAAGTGAAGTCCTGCTGATCGGAACCCTCCCCCCCTCCGGTGTCACATTTGACACCTTTCAGGGGGGAGGGGGGTGCAGATACCTGTTTAAAGACAGGTATTTGCACCCACTTCCGGCCCGGAATTCACGGGCAAAAGACGGGCATTGCGTCACATCCCGTCGCCCCCCCGTTGTGTGCTGGGAACACTCGGCTCCCAGCACACAGCGGGAGCCAATCGGCGGGCGCGGCGCGACTCGCGCATGCGCAGTAGGGAACCGGGCAGTGAAGCCGCAGCACTTCACTTCCTGGTTCCCTCAGCGTGGATGGAGGGGGGAGCAGCAGGGTGACGAGTGATTACCCGATACCTGACTTTCCCTGTATCCATCTCCAGTTCCCCCATCCGTTCTGCTCTCTTCCTCCATGCTCCTGTGTCCCCCCCTCCATGCCGCAGCCATTCTGCTTACTCCCTCCATGCTCCGTGTTCCCCCTCTGTGCCGCTGCCCGTCTGCTCTCTTCCTCCATGCTCCTGTGTCACCCCCTCCGTGCCATTCTGCTTACCCCCTCCGTGCCGTGCCGCAGCTGTCCTCCGTTCTGTTCTCCCCCTCCGTGCCGTGCCGCAGCTGTCCTCCGTTCTGTTCTCCCCCTCCGTGCTCTGTGTCCCCCTTCATGTCCTCCTCCACCCCAGGCCCGGATTGGCCCATCGGGAGAACCGGGAAAATTCCCGGTGGGCTGGTCGGGTTGCAGGCCGGTAATGTGTGTCAGACAGGCAGCTCAGTCACATTAGAAACTGTATGCCGCCGCGACTGAGCCGACTCACTGCTCCTGGCTCCATTTCCTCTGTCCTGTCACTCCTGTCCTGTGCGTTTCCTCGACCCCCCCCCCCCCCATGGAGGAGAGTTGGTTCATTCCCCGGCGTGCGCCGCGTGACTTCACGCCGGAGGAGAGGTGAGAGGAGGACTCGCGCAGTGTCGGCGGCAAGGAAAGAAGCCCAAGTCACGAGGAGCCTCACCTCAGCCTGCGCCTACAGTTCCTAGTTGCTACTGTCTGGACCCTGGACTCAGGACTGCAACAGAAGAAAGTAAGAAAATAATTAATTAACTAATTAAAATAATTAATTGACTGTATTGGAGGGAGGGGGGGGGGGGGTTGGACTGAGGTTACCATCAGTTTTTTAATAAAAAAATGGCAGAAAAAAATGTTTTTAAATTATTTTGAGCTTGCCTTCTCTAACTAAAAAAAAAAAACATTAATTGCAGCCTCACTGTGCCACCAAACGCAGCCATTGTGCCCATCAAACGCAGCCACTGTGCCCATCAAACGCAGCCACTGTGCCATCAATTGTCGCCACTCTGCCCATCACACGCAGCCACTGTGCCACCAAACGCAGCCACTGTGCCATCACATGCAGCCATTGTGCGAACACACGCAGCCACTGTGCCATCAATTGTTGCCACTGTGCCATCACATGCAGCCACTGTGCCAACTCACACTGCCACTGTGCCATCAATTGTCGCCACTGTGCCAACTCACACTGCCACTGTGCCATCAATTGTCGCCACTGTGCCAACACACGCAGTCACTGTGCCATCAATTGTCGCCACTGTGCCATCACATGCAGCCACTGTGCCCATCCAACGCAGCCACTGTGCCATCAAACGCAGCCACTGTGCCAACACACGCAGCCACTGTGCCACCATCAAATGTCGCCACTGCTCCCATCAAATGCAGCCACTGTGCCCATCACACGCAGCCACTGTGCCCATCACACACAGCCACTGTGCCCATCACACGCAGCCACTGTGCCCATCACACGCAGCCACTGTGCCCATCACATGCAGCCACTGTGCCCATCAAATGCAGCCACTGTGCCATCACATGCAGCCACTGTGCCCATCAAACGCAGCCACTGTGCCATCACATGCAGCCACTGAGCCAACACACGCAGCCACTGTGCCATCAATTGTCGCCACTGTGCCCATCACACGCAGCCACTGTGCCACCAAACGCAGCCACTGTGCCATCACATGCAGCCACTGTGCCAACACACACAGCCACTGTGCCATCAATTGGCTTCACTGTGCCATCACATGCAGCCACTGTGCCCATGAAACACAGCCACTGTGCCAACACACGCAGCCACTGTGCCATCAATTGTCGCCACTGTGCCATCACCTGCAGCCACTGTGCCAACTCACACTGCCACTGTGCCATCAATTGTCGCCACTGTGCCAACACACGCAGTCACTGTGCCATCAATTGTCGCCACTGTGCCATCACATGCAGCCACTGTACCCATCAAACGCAGCCACTGTGCCATCACATGCAGCCACTGTGCCAACACACGCAGCCACTGTGCCACCATCAATTGTCGCCACTGCGCCCAACTAATGCAGCCACTGTGCCCATCTAATGCAGCCACTGTGCCCATCTAATGCAGCCACTATGCCCATCAAATGCAGCCACTGTGCCCATCACACGCAGCCACTGTGCCCATCACATACAGCCACTGTGCCCATCACACGCAGCCACTGTGCCCATCACACGCAGCCACTGTAACCATCAATTGTTGCCAGTTTGTCCCACTGTGCCCATAATTTGCTGCCAGCGTGCTGCCAGTTTGCCCGATCAATTGCCACTAGTGTGTATTTATGAATACTAATTCTTAAAGAAAATAGATTCTGATACTGTCCTGTTATTTATTGTTCTAATAAATCTTTACTGTGAAGCAAAACTTAGGTTACTGTATTTGCACTGAATTGGAAATATTGTTTGAAAAATACTATGAATTACAGGCTATAGAGAACAGTGCGCCATTGCTAACTTATATTTTGACGTTTTAACTACATTATTTTAATAGTCGTTAACTAAAGTGGGCTGGTCTAAGGCATGAAACTCCAGGGCCGAAAATTAGTCCCACTCCGGCCCTGGAGCCTCTGTCAGGATGGAGAGCGGCAGTAGGAGCCGCTAAACCCGGCTCCTACCTTTTCTGAATGAACAGAGTCAGTGATCACGGACTCTGTTCATTCATATAACTGAGCATCGTAAACTGTGTTTACAATGCTTCAGTTTATGAATGGATAGGAGCCTCTGTCTCCTGTCCATTCATTTCCAGTGCAGCTGAGAAAGGGACTGGGGAATCTGACTGAACAAAAATATGGACATATTCAGCAATCAGCAACCTAGATCTCTCTGCAAGAATTCTGTAATCTTTCCCTAACTACTCCATGTCTCTTCGAATGCACACTGACCAAAGGCTGCTGGGAACCCTGACTTTTATAGGGGTTGTAAAGGTAAAAAAAAAATCCCTAATTAGCTTCCTTTACCTTAGTGCAGTCCTCCTTTACTTACCTCATCCTTTGATTTTGCTTTTTCTTCTGAGAAATCCTCACTTTCTGTTCTTCTGCCTGAAACTCCACACAGTAATGCAAGCCTTTCTCCCTGGTGTGGAGTGTCATGCTTGCCCCCTCCCTTAAGGGGGAAAAGGGCGAGCAGAAGTGGCAGGACGCCCACTAACACACAGCTCCTTTTTCTATCTTCAACGTAGAGAGCTTCCTGACTCTCCTGCTCGCCCCCTTAAGGAAGGGGGCGAGCACGACACAGAAAAAACAGGAAGTGAGGAGTTCTCAGAAGAAATAAGGACATTTAAAAGCAAAATGGAAGGATGAGGTACGTGAAGGAGGACTGCACTAAGGTAAAGGAAGCTATTTAGGATTTTTTTTTTACCTTTACAAGCCCTTTAATCTTTTATTGTTTAATAAAGTTGTTTTATTTATGTATTTGCATTGTTTATATGGCACTCCTTTATGTGAAGGGATTTGATGTTTCATTTAAAGGAAAACCCCATGCTTCTACTATACATAGTATAGTACAAAAGGGCAGCAAAATTATCTTGTACTATAAAATCTATTTGACTTTTTCCACTGTTTGCTTATTATTCATCTAAAAAAATGTAAATATTAAAATAAAATTATAAAATGTTGATGCTAATTGGGCCTGTACTTTAAGAATGGGTGATATATAATTGTAATCCTTGGAGAAAATAATACCCATTAAAACCACCAACCCCTCATGGGCCCAGATTCACGAAGCTCAGCGCATCAATAGGCGGGCGTATCGCAATGCAGATACACTAGACCGTCGAAACTTAGAGAGGCAAGCAGCCTATTCAGCAAGCAAATGCGCGCTGCGATGCGCCATCGTAATGTAATTTTGATGGCGTAACCCGACGTAATTCAAATTGGGAAGGAGGTGGGCGTGATCCATTTAAATGAATCGTGACCCCATGCAAATTAAGGTCCGAACGAACGGCGCATGCGCCGTCACGTGATCGCATCCCCCGCGTCCCACTGCGCATGCGCCCCAATTCGCCGATCGTATTCCCCCCCACGATAACCCAGCCCACCATTTCCGCCCAGGGCATAAATCCGCCCGGACATGCGCCAGTCAAGTGCAAAAGTACACCTGCTGGTTTTGGTCGTTTGGTGTGGCTACTTTTGCTTTGTTCAGATCAAAAAAGATGTCTGAGGCTGGCACGAAAGATAGGAGGGAAAAAAACTTTCTTATTGAGGAGAAGGCGGTGATTATAGATGCCATGAGGAAGTATAACAAGTTCCTCCACGGCAAGGAAAGTGGCTCGACCAGCAAGGTCCGTAAGGATCAAATCTTGGCACAGATTGCTGCGGAGGTGAGTGCCCTTGGCTATGCCAACCGGACCCCAGACAAGATCGCCAAGAAGATCAACGACCTGCGGCGTCTTGTGAAGGAGAAGGTGGCCAAGATAAAAAAACACAGTAGGGGCACCGGAGGTGGACCAGCCCTGAAACTAAGACTGACACCTGATGAGGAGGTCATTGCCAGGTGCCTGGAGAAGGAGCAGGTGGAGGGCCTGGAGGGCTTCGAGTCAGTTGATCAGCCCTTGAGGACAGGTGAGTGTGTTTTTTCTTTTATCTGGTGTATAGCATGTGGGGGGGGGGGGGAGTGAATATGTGACAAGTGTGTGGGTCCACCAACATGTTACTGTTTTGTGTCATCCACAGATGTGCAGGATGAAGCGGGCCCATCCTCGGCTGCTGGCCAACCAAGCCCATCCCAGGATACCAGTGTCCACACCTCTCCATTAGAGGAAGTGGAGGAGGAGCACGGGCACCTGGATGATGGCATATATCTGGGGGATGAGACCACCGTCGCTGGACCCTCCCATACCTCCATAGGGGATACCCCCCCAAGGGACTCCAACTTTATTGTAACCCCCCCAAGGGCCTCCACCCTTTTGGGAAGCCCCCTAAGGGCCTCCGACCTTTTGGGAAGCCCATCCTCCCTAAGGGAAGTTCCCTCAGGGTCCTCCCCATACATTCGTCCCCAAGCCTCACCTGCACCCAGGAAGGCAATTAGGAAGACGAGGGGTGATCCTGATGCCTTAGAAGCCACTTTGGCTATGGACCTGGCCAGGCAGACCCAACATGTGGGTTCTGTTGCATGTGATATGCGCCGGGTGGCAGCCAGCCTGGCCTCCATGCAGCAGACCCAGGCTGCTTTCACTGCCACCATTAGTGAAAATGTGCAGGAGGTCAGTGCCAACAGCACTGCGTTGGTGACCTGCGTTAGGGACCTGGATGACACTAATTCAGGCCTTGTGGCAGAGGTGAGGAGCCTGGGAGTGGCCATACAGGCCAATACAGCAGCCATTGAGGCGGTGGGGAATCAGACCACTGCGGTCCTCACCCGCATAGCCCTGGCTTTAGAGGGTATCCAGGCAGCCAGGGAGAGACCGGGGGATGTTCCTCCTCCCAATGACCCACCCCCCCCACCCGCGGCTGCCCCCAGGCAACAGAGGGCACGGAGCCTTGGCACTAGGCGTAGTACACGTCGGGCCAGATGAGTGCCATTTATATTATTTTATTTTTATATTCTATTTGATTTTTGGTTATTAATTGATACTCATGATATGAGTTATATTTTTTTATTATGATTCTATTTGATTTTTGGTTATTAATTGATACTCATGATATGAGTGATATTTTTTTATTATGAGAAAAACATACAGCAACATAATTGGAGCCTTGACGTGGCGTTGCTGCTCCCAAGTACCGCACGGTGTACTTCGGTCTAATCCAATTTATTGGTGTTTGGGGGGGGGGGTGTGTTAGGGACCACAGTGGGGTGCATGCGTGCATTAGCATTGTGACATGTTTCATGTGCGTGTTGCACGTGAAAATAAGCCTTCCACGAGGCATCTCCTGACTGCTCTTCCCTCTGCAGACGGGGGACCCTCGGGTGGGGGGGGAATGTCTGGTTCGGGGGTCAGGTCATGACGGACTTCAATCTGCAGGCCCCTTCTCATTGCGAAATTGTGCAAAATGCAACATGCCCCGATTATCTGGCACACAAAGTCTGGGGCATACAACAGTGTACCCCCAGACCTATCTAGGCATCGGAAACGTGACTTCAGGAGGCCAAACGTGCGCTCCACCACTCCCCGGGTACGTATATGAGCCTCATTGTAGCTTCTTTCTCCTGGTGTTTGTGGGTTCCGGAATGGAGTCATGAGATGGGGTCCCAGGGCATATCCAGAGTCACCTGTAAGGGAAAAGACAGGAGGATGTTAGTCATGCATGTGCCCCTCGTGATGTCAGCATCATGGGGGGGGACAGTAATGCCTGACACCCATGTCACTCACCAACCAGCCAGCTGTCCCCATACACGTTCTCTTCAAATTGTCTTGGGATGTCGCTTTGCCGGTAGATAAAGCTGTCATGGGTGGCTCCAGGGTGTTTAGCACATACGTGCCATATGAGGCCTTGAGCATCGGTTATTACTTGTACATTAATGGAATGCCAATTCTTCCTGTTACGGTACATATGCTCAGCGTCACGGGGGGCCTGGAGTGCCACGTGAGAACAATCAATGGCCCCCACAGTGCGTGGAAATCTGGCTATTTTATAGAAATCGGTTCTTGCCTTCATCTGCTGGACCTCCTGGGTGGGTCTCACAATGTGGTGGGACATCCGTCTCAGGATGGCGGGTACAACTTGGTGCACGCACCTACTCATTGTGGATTGGGACATCCCAGCCAAATTTCCACTGGTTCTTTGAAATGATCCACTGGCCAAAAAATGCAGGGTTGCCATGACCTTGAGCAGTGGCGGCACTGCTTGTGATCGATGTGTTGGGTTGGTGAGGTCATCCTGCAGGGATCGTACTATTTCCATGATGGCTTCAGTGTCAAATCTCAACAAGCGAAACACCTCCGATTCCACCATGCCAAAGAGGTCCATGCGATCTCGGGGTACCCTCTCCTGTGCCCTCCTCCTCCTCCTGCGTGCTCGTAGACGCCGTAGTACTATGACCACGGCTGCCCCTGACATGTTGGCACACAGATGTGTTGTCCTGCAAGTGTTGTTGCTCAGCTCCTCTGTCACGCTGCTGCTGTTGCTGCTCTCCAGCTGACCTGTGCAAGTCCGTTGCAAAGTTACCCCTGCTTTTATGAAGGGTAACTTTAGATCGGGCTAGCAGCTTACGCGTAGCCTACGACGGACAATCGTACGCATGTGAATCGGCATTTCGCCCTCATTTGCATAATTGAATAGCTAATCAATGGGAACGAAGAATACGCCTAGCCTAAATATGCGCCTAAGTTTCGCCGGCGGAGGACAGTTGCGTTGGACGGGTGAAGCCTAAGTTCACGTGTATGTGCTTCTGTGGGTACCGCGCATCGATACGACGGCGCACATCTACACTTACGCCGCGTATCTCGAGATACACCGTCGTATCTGCTTCGTGAATCTGGGCCATTGACTCCAATGCATCTTCAAAATTTTGCCAAAATCTCCCCATTTTAAAACTTAAAGGAGTTGTAAAGGAAATTTTTTTTTGTTGCTGAAATGACAGTTTACAGGGTATAGAGACATGGGCCTGGATTCACAAAGCACTTAAGCCGACGTATCTCGAGATACGCCGCGTAAGTGTAAGTATGCGCCGTCGTATCTATGCGCCGTGCCCATAAACTGAGATACGCCTGAAAATATGCTTCATCTGACCGACGTAACTTTCCTACACCGGCGTATCGTGGGCGCATATTTACGCTGACGCTCCCATTGATTTTCGATTCAAATATGCAAATGAGTGAAATACGGCGATTCACGCATAATATACGCGGTTTACGTAAGACTTGAGTCCGGCGTAAAGTTATTCCCCATATAGGAGGCGCAACTCATGCAAAGGTATGGACCAGGGAACACAGCCGTCGTATTTTACGATGTTTACGTAGTTCGTGAATATGGCTAGGTGTAGGTTACGTTCACGTTGTAGGCAGTGATTCAACGTATTTTAGGCTGTTTTTCGACGTGATTCTGAGCATGCGCACTGGGATGTGTCCACGGGACGGCGCATGCGCCGTACGTTATTCGTATCTTTATGACGCTCAATCCATCATTTACATGGGGTCACGCCTCATTTGCATGACTCACTTCCACTTCCACTTACGACGAGTTACGACTAAGAAACCCAGCGTAGATTTGGAGGCAAGTGCTTTGTGAATTCAGTGCTTGCCTCTGTGCGCTGCGTCGGCGTAGCATATATTAGATACGCTACGCCCGCATAAATATGCGCCGATGTATGTGAATCCGGGCCATAAAAGTTAACTGATTCCCTTTAAAAATGATAAATAGATAAAAATCAATCATATAATGTACCTACAGTTTCAGTTTCGTTTTTGCATGCTGTTTCCTGGTTCTGTGATGTACAGAGACTCAGAGCCAATACAGGGCAGTGATGGTTTGTAAAACGAAACTGATTGGTGTTGAGGGGTTTTAGACACACAGTAATCACACCTCCTTGATTAGTGACCACAGAGAGAACGCTCCCATGACTTTTTTCATCAGGAAACAGACAACCAGAACAGAGAAGGATTACAGCAATATCAGAGCAAAAATGACCAATGAGGACATGAAACCAGGACTGCAGTAAGGTAAAGGAAGCTATTTAGCTTTAGTGACCCTTTAAGGCAAATGGAAACTCTCAATTTTGCTTATACTTGTTGATAATCATGAAATATTTCTGATTTGACATTATCAGTGCTGGACTGGCGCTAAATTTGACCTAGAATGATAAGGACAGAGAGGCTCACACAGTTAAGCTATAACATTTAATCATAGTCTTGTTACATTTGCTTTGAATTTTGTGAATGTTAACTACTTGACCTCCAGTATTACCCTGACCAGGCAATTTTTCGCTATTCAGCACTGCGCTACTTTAAATGCCAATTGTGCCTTCATACAACACTGTATGCACATAAAATTTGCTTTGCTTTGGTGGTATTTGATCACCACTGGGCTTTTATTCTTTTCTTATATATAAACAAAAAAGACCGAAAATTTGGGGGGAAAAAAAATATTTATTTCTTTATGTTATAAATCTTATCCAATATTTTGAAAACACAAAATTTAAAAAAAATCTATTTTCTATGTGGTTAATTTTGTTTAACCACTAGCCGACCAGCCACCGTCATTATACGGCGGCAGGTCGGCTCTCCTGGGCGAGAGCCCGTAGCTATACGTCTGCTCTTCGAGCGGCCACTAGGGGGCGCGTGCGCGCCGCCCGCTCGCCCCCGACTCCCGTGCGTGTGCCCGGCGGGCGCGATCGCCGCCGGGCACCCACGATTGCTCGTTACAGAGCGGGGACCAGGAGCTGTGTGAGCTGTGTGTGTAAACACACAGCTCCCGGTCCTGTCAGCAGGGGAAATGCTGATCTTCTGTTCATACAATGTATGAACAGAGGATCAGTGTTTCCCCTAGTGAGGCCACCCCCCCCCCCCCACAGTAAGAACACACAAGGGACATACTTAACCCCTTCCCCGCCCCCTAGTGTTAACCCCTTCACTGCCAGTGGCATTTTTATAGTAATCCAATGCATTTTTATAGCACTGATCGCTATAAAAATGCCAATGGTCCCAAAAATGTGTCAAAAGTGTCCGAAGTGTCCGCCATAATGTCGCAGTAACGACATCGCCGCCATTACTAGTAAAAAAGATATATTAATAAAAATGCCATAAAAATACCCCCTATTTTGTAAACGCTATAACTTTTGCGCAAACCAATCAATAAACGCTTATTGCGATTTTTTTTTACGAAAAATATGTAGAAGAATACGTATCGGCCTAAACTAAGGGAAAAAAATTTTTTTTATATATTTTTGGGGGATATTTATTACAGCAAAAAGTAAAAAATATTCATTTTTTTCAAAATTGTCGCTCTATTTTTGTTTATAGCGCAAAAAATTAAAACCGCAGAGGTGATCAAATACCACCAAAAGAAAGCTCTATTTGTGGGAAAAAAAGGACGCCAATTTTGTTTGGGAGCCACGTCGCACGACCGCGCAATTGTCAGTCAAAGCGTCGCAGTCCCGAATCGCAAAAAGTGCTCTGGTCTTTGACCAGCAATATGGTCCGGGGGTTAAGTAGTTAAGAGCATATTTCAGAAAGGATGCTAACTACATTGGGGCAGATTCACGTACAATTGCATGGGCGCAGCGTATGTGAGATACGCCAAGCCGCTGTCTTTGAATCCAGAAAGAATTTGCGCCTTAAGTTATGGCAGCATAGTGTATCTCTCGCGGCGTAACGGCGTGTAATTCAAATCGGCGAGTAGGGGGCGTGTTTCATTTAAATGAAGCGTGTCCCCGCGCCGAACGAACTGCACATGCGCCGTCCCTAAATTTTCCGCCGTGCATTGCGCTAAATGACGACGCAAGGAAGTCATTGTTTTGACGTGGACGTAAATTACGTCCAGCCCCATTCACGGACGACTTACGCAAACAAAAAAAATATTTTCAAATTCGACGCGGGAACGACGGTCATACTTAACATTGTGTACGCCACCAAATAGCAGCTTTAACTATACGCTGAAAAAAGCCGAACGGAAACGACGTAAAAGAATGCGACGGCCGCTCGTACGTTCTTGGATCGTCGGAAATAGCTAATTTGCATACTCAACGCGGATTACGACGGGAACGCCACCCAGCGGACACCGAAGAATTGCATCTACGATCCAAAGGCGTACGAAGACGTACGCCTGTCAGGTCTAACCCAGATGCAGTCGTATCTTGTTTTGAGGATTCAAAACAAAGATACGACGCGGGAAATTTGAAAGTATGCCGACGTATCAGTAGATACGCTGGCGTACTTCCTTTGTGGATTTGCCCTATTGTCTGATACCCACATTACAGAGTTGTCTACTTCATCACCAAACTCACTGAATAAACACAGGGACCTGAACCAAGTTTGTAACTTAAGGTGGATGTAAACCCCATTTTTTTTTAATTAAGACTGTTACAGCAGAGGATGTCATGTCATCTGTGCCCAGTCTTGCCACAAAGAGTTAATCCAGCTCTTACCTTTTTTCAGTAAGATAAAAATGGGCACACAGAGAAATAGGTGTCAGTTTCTTCCCCCTTGCTGTGAGTGACAGGTGATTTCCTTATCTCATGTATGAGTGTTAAAGAGGCATTCTGTGTACTTTACATCCCCCCTCCTTTTTTCTCCAGCTCTCCCAGGATTGGCTGCTCCACACCTTAGCATGATTGGGCATGCTGAAGTCATGTGGTGACCTTCCTTGGTTTTGACTGGATGTTAGTGATCATGGGGCATAATCCTCCAGACCAACAGAAGTTCAGTGTAAGAAATATCGATGCCTGGCCAAGGAGAGTGTAGAGGTGGGCAGGAAGTCTACTGACATCACGGCTCTGCCCACTGAGCCCTTGACAACAGATTTGCCCACAGAATCGGGAGTATTGCAGGGCTCCAAACAGCTAAAGGGGAGATTTTTGACAATTAAAGATGCATGCGGGAGGCATGTATATCCTTATAGATAAGCACTATGGAAGTCATTTAGAAAAGATGAGAGTGGGTTTATATGCACTTTAAAGATTCTTGCTTTACCAGTTGAATAGGTGACCATGCACACATAAAGGGCCAGATTCAGATACAATTACGTTGCTCCACGGCAGCGTAACGTATCTGACTTACGTTACACCGCCGCAGGTTTACAGCGTAAGTGCCTGATTCTCAAAACTCTTACCTGTAAACTTGCGGCGGTGTAACGTAAATGTGCTCGGCGCAAGCCCGCCCAATTCAAATGGGGCGGGCACCATTTAAATTAGGCGCGTTCCCGCGCCGAACGTACTGCGCATGCTCCGCCGGGTAAATTACCCAACGTGCATTGCGCTAAATGACGTCGCGCGGACGTCATTTGTTTAGACGTTAACGTAAATGGCATCCAGCGCCATTCACGGACGACTTACGCAAACGACCGACGTGGTTTTTTAAATTTCGACGCGAGAACGACGGCCATACTTAACATGGCTTAGAACAACTAGGGCTCAGCCCTAATTTTACGCTGCGTAACTCGACGGAAACTACGTAAAGTTAGATCGACGGGCAGCGTGGACGTTCGGGGATCGCCGCAACTAGTCATTTGCATATTCTACGCCGACCGCAATGGCCTCGCCACCTAGCGGCCGGCCTAGAATTGCATCCTTAAGATCCGACAGTGTCATTCAATTACACCTGTCGGATCTTAGGGCTAGCTATGCGTAACTGATTCTATGAATCAGCAGCATAGTTAGGCCGGCCGTAACACAGAGATACGACGGCGTATCAGGAGATACAACGTCGTATCTCTTCTGTGAATCTGGCCCAAAAAGTTTTAATTGTATTACCTAGCACAAACAAAGCACAACATATTCACATCTGACAAACAAGTCTGTAACTTCTTGACTTTTTTCAAATGTGATTTAATATGATTCTCTATTGAATTATTCATCTATTTGTAGTAGAAAAATAAAAAATAAGCGCCTTAAAAACAGATGGGGCTACAGAAGGCTGTAAAAACAGAAAAGACAGATTAGATGGATGGTGTGAATCCAAGGCATTAGTCACTCCAAATAATACACTTTTTGGAAAAAATGTAACTGTTATTATGGGGCACAGGCTGCATGCTAATTTCACGACTCATGATTTTGCTGATCATGATGATATTTTAAAGACATAATTAAAATGAATTTATGTAAAACTCAAAGATAGATGCTGCGTTAAAACCTTGGCTAATAACATGTTCCAATATGTATTGCCAAAGAGTATAAGGGCTATTAACTCTTCCTTTACTGGATTAGTTTGTTCCTCATACAGTATATAGGTGCACTGTCAACAATTTGTGGTATTTTAACAAAAACCTTTCTATTATTGCAGGTAACAGAACTGTTTAGATTTTATTCTGTAAAATACACTATATTGTCAAAAGTATTGGGACACTGGGCAGATCCACAAAAGAATTACGCCGGCGTATCTATTCATACGCCGCGTAATTTTAAAGTTTCCGCGTCGTATCTTTGTTTTGTATCTACAAAACAAGATACGACGGCATCTGGGATCGATCCGACAGGCGTATGTCTTAGTACGCCGTCGGATCTTAGGTGCATTTTTTCCGCCGGACGCTATGTGGCGTTTCCGTCGAATTCCGCGTCGAGTATGCAAATTAGCTAGTTACGGCGATCCACGAACGTACGTCCGGCCGGCGCATTTTTTTATGTCGTTTGCGTTTGGCTTTTTCCGGCGTATACTTACCCTGCTATTCGTTCGCGAATAGGGATTTGCGTAGAATGACGTCACCGTCGGAAGCATTGGCTTGTTCCGGTTTAATTTCGAGCATGCGCACTGAGATACCCCCACGGATGGCGCATGCGCCGTTAAAAAAAAACGTTGTTTACATCAGGTCACAACGTATTTACATAAAACACTCCCCCATCACAGCCATTTGAATTCCGCGCCCTTACGCCACCAAAGATACACTACACTACACTTTTGAGGATTAAAAAAAAAAAAAGTTACGGTGGCGTGGTGTATCTTAGATACGCTACGCCCGGCGGAGAGAAGCGCCGATCTACGTGGATCTGCTCCATAAACTTTAATGGCGTCTTAGTCCGTAGAGTTCAATGTTGAGTTGGCTCACCGTTTGCAGCTATAACAGCTTCAACTCTTCTGGGAAGGCTGTGCTCAAGGTTAGGAGTGTGCCTATGGGAATTTTTGACCATTCTTCCAGAAGCACATTTGTTAGGTCAGGCACTGATGTTGAACAAGAAGGCCTGTCTCGCAGTCTAATTCAAAGGTTTGAGGTCAGGACTCTGCAGGGCAATCAAGATCCTCCACCCCAAACTCACTCATCCATGTCTTTATGGACCTTGTTTGTGCACTGGTGTGCAATCATGTTGGAACAGGAAGAGCCATCCCCAAACTGTGCCCACAAAGTTCGGAGCATGGAATTGTCCAAAATGTCTTGGTATGCTGTTCCCTTCACTGTACCTAAGGGCCAAGCCCAACTCCTGAAAAACAACCCCACAACATAGTCCCCACTCCATCAAATGATTTAGACCAGTGCATTAAGCAAGGTCCATAAAGACATGGATGAGCAAGTTTGGAGTGGAGGAACTTGACTGGCCTGCACAGAGTCCTGACCTCAACCCAATAGAACACCTTTTGGAGGAATTAGAGTGCAGACTGCGAGTCAAGTCTTCACGTTCACATCAGTGCCTGACCTCACAAATGCGCTTCTGGAAGAATGGTCAAACATTCCCATAGACACACTCCTAATCCTCGTGGAAAGCCTTCCCAGAAGAGTTAGAGCTGTTATAGCTGCAAAGGGTGGGACAACTCAATATTAAGCCCTACGGACTAAGATTGGGATGCCTGATTTCAAAGCATAAATATTTGCTGCCTTATAGGGAACATATAGAAATGTTATTTGTGCCTAAGAAGTACCCTGAAAAATGTACATTTTGTCTTGAATTCCTTCTGAAAAATAGCAGTACACTTCCTGTACCCTGAGCCTCATAGCTGTATATCTGCATTGTGAAATTTGGAGCGAGATTTGGTGACATTGCTACTGCTGGAGAGAAAGCTGCAACTGAAGACCTGCAGTGCAAGGCTCTCCCTGCTTCTGCATCAACTGTTTTGTGGATCTGTACTTCTACTGATGCTTCTTGAATTTTTCCCCTCCAGTCATCAGATCACCAGTCATCAAGAGATCAGTTTTGAAATGAGAAAGCAAAGACCAGTCTCTACCAAGAGACCCTGTGCAGAATAAGGCATATTAAGATTGTAATGGCAAAAAATTGAAGAGCCTACAGGCAATCCTAGTGACTAGTCCTTTGTACTCTGCTTGACTTCTTTGGATCCAGCTTTCACAGTTTTAGAAGTTTTTAAAGCAAAACTATATATACACATAGTTAGTCTGCATCCAGTTCTACCAATAGAAGAGATTTTTTTTTTACAACCTTATATATACAATCATATACCCAGTTGATCCAGAGGAAGGCAAAAGAACCCAGCAAAGCTTGATCCAATTGGCACCCGATGGGGAAAAAAATCCTTCCTGATCCCCCGAGAGGAAATCGGATGAAGTTAGAGCAAAGCAACCCGTTTACTTTATACAGAAAAAAATCCTATTTGCTGCCTATGCTTTGTCCAACTATTTACCGTATTTATCAGCGAATAACACGCAAGGGCGTATAACACGCACCTTAACTTTAAGAGGGAAATTTCAGGAAAAAAATGTACACAGCTCCCTGGCATAGAACACGGACCCCTTGCATAATACACCCCTGCACAACACCGAAGCCCCCTGTACAACACCGCAGCCCCCTGTACAACAACGCAACCCCCTGTACAACACCGCAGCCCCCTGTACAACAACGCAACCCCCTGTACAACACCACAGCCCCCTGTACAACAACACAGCCCCCTTTCATTATAAAGACCCCCTCCCCCTTGCACTCCCAGCGCTGGGACAGGGACAGCGCTGCCAGCATACTTTAAGTGGAGAAAACTTCACACTGTCAGCCCCTTCTCATACACTGTGTCACTCTCATTTGTAAAGCAAAATTCTAAAAATACCTCCATTAACGCCATTCTCTCTCGTGGACCTGGTCATGTGACTGCTCTCCTCTCCTTCATTGACGGTCACATGACCGCTCTCCTCCTCCAATCAAAAGCTACACACGAGGAGGAGGCGGAGCGGGAGGAGGAGAGCAGTCACAACGAGCGGCATTAATTGGTATGCAGAGGCTTATATTTACATTAAGAGTTTATACAGGAGGAGCGGTATATGACAAAGGACTGGCAGCAATGTTTTCTGAACGTCAAAGTTTACTGCCAGCGCTGTCCCATGGCCAGGAGAGGCGGGATGGGCGGCCCGATCCCCTCCCCCTGTTGGTTAAAAAAAACAGATATCGGCGTATAACACGCAGGCACGGTTTACCCTCTATTCTCAGGGTAAAAAATTGCATGTTATATGCCGATAAATACGGTAAATACTAATCGAGTCATAATTCAAAGCAGCTGCTCACATTAAACAATGTGTCCGCACATATAGAAACTTGTAAATACTGCTTTTAATATGGCGCTTTTCTACAGTGTAGTTGATGTCAAATGGTGTTAAATTAATTTATAATTGAACCTACTTATGTGTTCTACTCCATCAAAAATCCTTTTATTGTTATTTGTGTGTTGTATCTATTAGGCCACTTTCACACTGAGGTGCTTCTAAACTGCCAGTAAAAACACTGAGCTCTTTTGATGCGCTTTTCAGATTCTTTTGAAGCGCTTTCCATTCATTTCAATGGATAGGGGAGTTTTTCACAGCCCTGCCAGCACACTGCCCCAGTGTGAAAGCATTTATTGATTTGAATGGAAATACGTTTTTGTGAGCTTTTTAGGCACTGTTTTTAGCGTGAAAGCACCTGAAAAGTGCCTCAGTATGAAAGTGGTCTTATGCCGCGTACACACGATCGGTCAATCCGATGAGAACGGTCTGATGGACCGTTTTCATCAGACCAAACCGATCGTGTGTAGGCCCCATCGGTTATTTATCCATCGGTTAAAAAATGTGAACTTGTTTTAAAATTAACCGATGGATACCTAACCGATAGAAAAAAAACGATCGTTTGTAGGCACGTCCATCGGTTAAAAATCCACGCATGCTCAGAATCAAGTCGATGCATGCTTGGAAGAATCGAACTTTCATTCAGCACGTCGTTGTGTTTTACGTCACTGCGTTTTGACACGATCGTTTTTTTAACTGATGGTGTGTAGGCGCGACTGATTATCAGTCAGCTTCATCGGTTAACTGATGGAAAAATCCATCAGACCATTCTCATCGGATTGACCGATCGTGTGTACAGGGCATTATGGATTAAGGGCCCTTTCACACTGGGGCATTTTTCAAGCGCTTTAGCGTTAAAAAAAGCGCCTGTAAAACGCCTGAAAGAAGCTGCATCTGCAATCCCAATGTGAAAGCTCGAGTGCTTTCACACTAAAGCGCCTGAAAAACACCCCAGTGTGAAAGTGGTCTTAGCGTTAAAAAAAAGCGCCTGAAAGAAGCTGCATCTGCAATCCCAATGTGAAAGCCTGAGTGCTTTCACACTGAGGCGCTGAGCTGGCAGGGCGTCAAAAAAAGTCCTGCATGCAGCTTCTTTGCAGCGCTTTAGGAGCGGTTAATACACCGCTCCTAAAGCCCCCTTCCCATTGAGGAAGCTTTTTTTAACGCCAAAGCGCCTGAAAAGCGCCTCAGTGTGAAAGGGGTCTTAGCAGCGCTTTACCAGCGTTTTTCGGGCGCTGGCAGTGTGAAAGGCCTCTGAAAGCACTTGGGCTTTCACATTGGGATTGCAGATGAGGCTTCTTTCAGGCGCTTTACAGGCTTTTTTTAAACGCCAAAGCGCCTAAAAAACGCCCGAAAAACGCCCCAGTGTGAAAGAGCTCTAAGTAAACAAATAATGTGCGATTGGATCTAAATGTGTCGATTTCTCATCAATTAAATTAATTAAATGTAATAAGTATTTACGGTGAGTACCTCTGGGTATCTGTGCAGTAACTTAAAAATAAGGATCTCAAATTCAATAAATAAATGTACAAATATCCTGTTGTGTGAAAACTCTCAAATATCCAGTGCTTTAGAAAATACATTGATAAGCATACATGTTTACTTTAATCCTCCCAGCATTCACTTACCTTTCCGTATCTCTTCCGCTGCCCCATTCAGCATCAGGAGCCAAAGAAGTACTTATTACTTTTAGGTATGAAGTGACATGTGACTCGCTCCATGTGGCAGTGTTGGGCCAATCAATACTGTCATATAGGGAGTCCACAGTCCTGTGTAAGTTACAGCTGGCAACCTGCTGGAACCTTCCTTCCCTTCTGAATGGAGTAGTTGGGAAATGAAGGGTAGGTAAGTTTATGCTGCTGAGCATAGCTAAATTAAAGCAGGATTAAACCCAAGAGAGAATATTTATTATATTGGAGCTCACCAATTCTTATGCCGCGTACACACGATCATTTTTCGGCATTAAAAAAACAAAGTTTTTAAAAAATGTCATTTAAAATGATCACATAATTTTTCGGGTTCTGAAAAACGTCAAAAGAAAAATTCGAACATGCTGCATTTTTTAACGACGTTTTAAACTATGTAGTTTTTCGGGTTGTAAAAAATGATCGTATGTGGGCTAAAACAACATTAAAAACCTGCGCATTCTCAGAAGCAAGTTATGATACGGGAGCGCTCGTTCTGGTAAAACTACCGTTTGTAATGGAGTAAGCACATTCATCACGCTGTAACAGACAGAAAAGCGCAAATCGTCTTTTACTAACATGAAATCAGCTAAAGCAGCCACAAGGGTGGCGTCATCCGCATGGAACTTCCTTTTTATACTGACGTCGTACGTGTTGTACGTCACCGCGATTTGCTAGAGCATTTTTTAAAAACGATCATGTGTGGGCAACATTGTTTTAATGATGAAGTTGGAAAAAACTATGTTTTTTCTAGATGCTGAAAAACAAAGTTTTTTAAATGCCGAAAAATGATCGTGTGTTCTCGGCATTAGCAGGAACAAAGATTGTCTCTGGACAGCCGCACTCCGAACAAATTGTAGCCTTTTATTAAAAGAAAAATAAAATAAAACCTGACTACTGACGTGTTTCACACTGAAACTAGTGCTATGACTAAGCACTAGTTTCAGTGCGAAACACCTCAGTGGTCAGGTTTTATTTTATTTTGCTGTGACTTGTAGTGCTGTCCTTCTTTGAATAAAAGGCTACAATGTGTTCAGATTGCGGCTGTCCAGAGACAATCTTTGTTCCTGCTTTGCTAAGTGCATTGCCTGCACCTGAGTTGTCTGCAACGGAGGATATTCATCTGGGTTCCCACCTGGAGCGGCTATTCCCTTTCCCCTGTACGCGGCATTAGATGTGATGGCTGAATTTGTTTACAATTTTGGGCTTTTTTTCTTCTATTTTACAGCAAGTACAAGCTCTCCATCAGAATGATTAAAATCATCAGCTTTTATTTATTCATGCAACCCCTTAACCCCAAAAGGAAAAAAACGTAGTTGGTGGTTCTAACACATTTAACACTACCCCTTCCCCTAGAGCAGTGATGGCGAACCTTGGCACCCCAGATGTTTTGGAACTACATTTCCCATGATGCTCCTGCACTCTGCAGTGTAGTTGAGCATCATGGGAAATGTAGTTCCAAAACATATGGGGTGCCAAGGTTCGCCATCACGGCCCTAGACTGACAATGATGCTTTCTGGTGCCTCATGTGCTCATTCATCCAGAGTCGTTTCTCACTAGTACAGGAGGTCTAATGATTGGTAAGGTACAATATAATCCATTTTTGGTTTTGGGCTTAATACTGCTTTAAAGTAAACGTGTTGCTTTGCCCTGCATCAGCAAAGTGCATGTTCAATGTAAAGATAACCTGGGAAATACGTTTTTAGTTAAGACTTAAAACAATGTACACTAAAATCAATACATAGTCCAAGCTCTGCTTTCCTCCGCAGGAGCAGAAGCTGGAATTCATTGAACCACGCAAGCAGTTCCCCCAAAATGTTCACCTGTGCTTGATTATTTTGCTAAACAAAAGCCAACTACCTTCTTTCTACTGCTCTCAGTGAAACAGTCAAGTGCCAACATACACATAAGCTGGTCATAGTAGAATTTTATTCAATAGCTTTAGAAATAACTGTTTGATTTTTCTATGGAGTTAACTCAATGTTTATTTTTGACTGTAGTGACAAAAAAAGAAACAAGGAGCAGAATAGTAAACTTTGTTCAAATGCATTAAAGGTGTTGTAAACCCTCATTGTTTTTCACATTCTATGCATTAAGGTGAAAAATCTTCTGTAGTGCTGCAGCCCTCCCCCCATTTTACTTACCTGAAAGCTGTCATCTTCCATCCAGGAATGAGCACAACAACTCCAGCTGGTGTCTCGTGTCCTGATTGGAAAGATTGATAGCAGCACAGCCATTGGCTCCCGTTGCTGTCAAGGCGTGGCCAAGTCTTGCATTCTGTGTGAATGGACGCAGATGTAATACTTGGGAGTGCACCCGCACAGGTGTCCACCTTAGGAGAGCGTTCTCCAACATGGACACTCCATGCAGGGACAATGGTCCCAAAACAGTGTCAAAAGTGTACGATGTGTTGCAGTCATGATAAAAATTGCACATCGCCGCCCATAATAATAAAAAAAAATGACTAATAAAAATGCCATCCCCTATTTTGTAGACGCTATAACTTTTGCGCAAACCAATCAATATACGCTTATTGCGATTTTTCTTTTTTTCAAAAAATTTGTAAAATACATAACGGCCTAAACTGAGAGAGAAATTAGTTTTTTTTTATATATATTTTGGGGGATATTTATTATATTATAGCAAAAAGTAAAAAATATTGCTTGTTTTTCAAAATTGACGCACTTTTTTTGTTTATAGTGCAAAAAATAAAAACGCAGAGGTGATGAAATACCACCAAAAGAAAGCTCTATTTGTGGAGAAAAAAAGGACATAAATTTGGTTTGGGTGCAACATGCGCAGTGCCGTATCGCAAAAAGTGCTCTGGTCAGGAAGGGGGTAAATCCTTCCGGGGCTGAAGTGGTTAAGTTCTTACTTTGAGTTGGGTTTTGTCCAAGAAACATTATACATATTGTAATGTGCATGTTCTGGGTGCAAAAGAAACCTGTTTAACCGCTTCCCGACCGCCGCATGTAGATATATGTCGGCAGAATGGCACGTACAGGCACATTGGCGTACCTGTACGTCCCTGCCTTTCCGCGGGTCGGGGGTCCGATCGGGACCCCCCCGCTACATGCGGCGGTCGGATTCCCTCGGGGAGCGATCCGGGACGACGGCGCAGCTATTCGTTTATAGCCGCTCCGTCGCGATTGCTCCCCGGAGCTGAAGAACGGGGAGAGCCGTATGTAAACACGGCTTCCCCGTGCTTCACTGTGGCGGCTGCATCGATTGTGTCATCCCTTTTATAGGGAGACTCGATCGATGACGTCAGTCCTACAGCCACACCCCCCTACAGTTGTAAACACACACTAGGTGAACACTAAATCGTACAGCGCCCCCTGTGTTTAACTCCCAAACTGCAACTGTCATTTTCACAATAAATAATGCAATTTAAATGTATTTTTTGCTGTGAAAATTACAATGGTCCCAAAAATGTGTCAAAATTGTCCGAAGTGTCCGCCATAATGTCGCAGTCACGGAAAAAATCGCTGATCGCCGCTATTAGTAGTAAAAAAAAAAAAAATTATAAAAATGCAATAAAACTATCCCCTATTTTGTAAACGCTATAAATTTTGCGCAAACCAATCGATAAACGCTTATTGCGATTTTTTTTTTAACCAAAAATAGGTAGAAAAATACGTATCGGCCTAAACTGAGGAAAAACATTTGTTTTTATATGTGTTTTTGGGGGATATTTATTATAGCAAAAAGTAAAAAATATAGATTTTTTTTCAAAATTGACGCTCTATTTTTGTTTATAGCGCAAAAAATAAAAACCGCAGAGGTGATCAAATACCACCAAAAGAAAGCTCTATTTGTGGGAAAAAAAGGACGCCAATTTTGTTTGGGAGCCACGTCGCACGACCGCACAATTGTCTGTTAAAGCGACGCAGTGCCGAATTGTAAAAACCCCTTGGGTCATGTAGCAGCATATTGGTCCGGTCCTTAAGTGGTTAATACATCTGGGATCCCCTTCAAATAGCAGGTCTGAATGAAAGTTTAATGCCGCGTACACACAATCATTTTTCAGGTTCTAAAAAATTATGTTTTTCAGGCTCTAGAAAAAAACAATGTTTTGTTTCAACTTGATCATTAAAACGGCCTTGCTCTAGCAAAGCGCGGTGACGTACAACGGCACTATAAAGGGGAAGTTCCATGCGGATGGTGCCACCCTTGGGGCTGCTTTTGCTGATTTTGTGTTAGTAAAAGACGATTTGCGCTTTTCTGTCTGTTGATGCGTGATGAATTTGCTTACTCCATTACGAACAATAGTTTTACCAGAACGAGCTCTCCCGTCTCATAACTTGCTTCTGATCAAGCGCGGATTTTTCACGTCGTAAAAGCCCACACACGACCATTTTTTACAACTCGAAAAACGACAACCTTAAAACATCTTTTAAAAAAAAGAGCATGTTCGAATTTTTTTTTTTTTGCCCATTTTTTAGAACCCGGAAAATGCTCTTTAGAGCATTTTCCGGGTTCTAAAAAATGGGCAGGACAGGGCGGTCCCTGCACACAGTGCAGAGACCGCCCTGTCTCTCCTCCGCTGTCCCCTATGGGGAATCGGATGAATACGGACCGTGTGTCCGTATTCATCCGATCCGTTCCGCCGGACGGAAAAAAAATAGGGTTTTCTTCCATCCGCAAAAGCGGATCTTTGCGGACGCGGATGGTTGCGGATGTTAGCGGATGCATCATCCGGATGCATCATCCGCTAACGTCTGCAATCCCATAGGGATACATTACAAGTCCGTAAACGAACTTGTAATAAACTGACCGTTTGTCCGTACGTGTGAAAGGGCCCTAAATAGGATCAATTTAACCCAACAAGCTGCCTTTCAAAAGAAATTAGTTGACTCAATGGTTGAAAGAAAGAATGCTCTGGTGATTATTTTTCAGAATTTTCTTACAAATGTTTAAACAAAACGACACGGGTGTATGGCCAGCTTTAAGAAGGCAGCTTGTTGGGTTAAATTGATCCTATTTAGGGCCCTTTCACACGTACGGACAAGCGGTCCGTTTATTATAAGTCCGTTTACGGACTTGTAATGTATCCCTATGGGATTGCAGACGTTAGCGGATGATGCAACCAGGGCCAGATTAAGAACATCATGGGCCTGGTGCTGAGGATTTTGGTGGGGCCTTTTAGGCTGCATTCACACCTCAGCGACAAGTAACGCCGCGTACGCGGCGTATTTTGCCGCGAATAGTGTAACATTTTTTTACAAATCCTTCCTATTGCTTTGTATGGCCGAACTCCAATGCTGCCTGAAAAAAAGGGTCCGGGACTTTTTTTCATGCCACAGGTGTACGGCGTCTATGAGATGTGAACCATCTCATAGACAGCAATGGGAATTCTCCCCTCCGGCGTCAGCGTAAATGCGTGGGAATGACATGAACGCAGCCCAGCCAAGGCAAGTGACCAAAGGCACAGAACCCAGAAGGAAGACCGGGTGAAGATGTAAGCGCCCGGGCCCCGCCTGATTCATCGCAGCACTGGAGGGCTCAGTCTGAAAATGTAAGTGTACACTAATGTGCTAATATGCTGTGTATACTTGTACATTGTGGCATAATCTACCCCAGGGCCTCTAAAAAGTAGTAATGTCAGGAAAGTTTACTACCGCTTTATTATCACAGGATCCCAGGAGCCCCTCATGGGGCCCCTACTGACCCAGTGGCCCTTGGGCAGTGCCTAAGTGCACAGTTGCCAACATTTAAAAAATATTTTCAGGGCCACTTTTTTATATAAGTGCTATATTTAGAGTAGCTGAGATCCCCGATGTTCCTCTATACATCATAGTAGTAATCACAAAATTAAATGAGTACTAATAATGGGGCTGAACAAATATGAGAACTGATATTTCCTTTAGTTGAACTAACAAAAGTGTGTCCATTCTAGAGCTGGTAACATTGAGGATATTCAGTATAATTTTAAAGAACTGTTTTTGTGGGTAAGCAACATAGGGGAGGAGTATGGATGGTATATAAGTGGGAAGTATGTGCAGGTGAGGGATAGGAATGTGGAGGGTCTAACAGTGGGCACTATGTACAGGAGAGGAGTGCAAAGGGTACGGAAAAAAGCACTATGTACAGGAGAGGAGTGTGAAGGGTATGACAATGGGCAGTATGTACATGAAGAGTGAGGGGGTATGACAGAGGGTAGTACGTACCAGAGAGAAGTGTGGAGGGTATGATGGGGCAGTATGTACAGGAGAGGAGTGTGGAGGGTATGACAGTGGGCAGTATGTACAGGAGAGGAATGTAGACGGTATGATAGTGGGCTCTATGTATAGGAGAGGAGTGTGGAGGGTATGACAGTGAACACTATGTATAGGAGAGGAGTGTGGAGGGTATGACAGTGGGCACTATGTATAGGAGAGGAGTGTGGAGGGTATGACAGTGAGCAGTATGTACAGGAGAGGAGTGTGGAGGGTGCAACAGTGGGCACTAAGTACAGGAGAGAAGTGTATGACAGCAGGCACTATGTACAGGAGAGGAGTGTGAAGGGTATGACAGTGGGCGCTATGTATAGGAGAGCAGTGTGGAGGGTATGACAGTGGGCACTATGTACAGGAGAGGAGTGTGTAGGGTATGACAGTGGGTACTATGTATAGGAGAGAAGTGTGGAGAGTATGACAGTGGGCACTATGTACAGGAGAGGAGTGTGGAGAGTATGACAGTGAGCACTATGTACAGGAGTGGAAGGATATTTAGGGACTGAGTAGTGGTTAAGCGGGTCATACATGGATTGAAATTACGCCAATTATGCAGAGACCAGCCATAGTCAATCTATGTATGGGCTAGCTGGTTTTACACAAGTCAATCTATTAATCAACTTGAGTACAACCAGCCTGTTTTTTTTTTTCTTAAAACAATCAGTGCTGCCAGCTAAAGTTAGAACACTGATCATTGTACGCACTGGCAGAACACAATAACACTGCAGGAGTGATTCCCCCATCCACAGGTCAGCAGGTGAGAGGGTGTGTGGGGACAGGCTGGGGAGAGATACTAGTCAGTGGCTGGGTAGGCACTGGTAGTATCAGAGCCAGATACACACAGGTTACATACACCACGATCGTTAGAGCGAGAACAATAATTCTAGTACTAGACCTCCTCTGTAACTCTAAACATGTAACCTAAAAAAATGTAAAGCATCGCTTAGGATACCAAAAAAAATTGTGCTAACTTAACTAACTGTTTTTTTAATGAATGAAACATTTTTTTCCAAAAAAACATGTTTGAAGAATTGCTGCGCAAATACCGTGCTAGAGCTGCACAATTAATCGTTAAAAAAATCGTGATCTCGATTCAACCCCCCTGACGATCTTCAATGCAGAGTTTGCTGATTCTTTCATATAACAAGTGGAGAGACTTTCAGCTGTCAAAAGAAAATATCTGGGCAGTCTGCCAAGTTTTTAACAGGAAACATTGTAACTAACACTTCCTTCTTAGATCAAAGGGATACACTTCTGTGTGTAAAGAACAAATCTGGGCAGTCTGCGAAGTTTGTAAACAAAATGAAACACTGTAACTAACTAACATTGTAACTAAATTTAACCACTTAAAGTCCAACACTTGTTTCTTAAGTTAGAAAGCAATATTTTTTGCTAGAAAATTACTTGGAACTGCCAAACATTATATATATTTTAGCAGAGACTCTAGGGAATACAATGGCTATTGCTGCAATATGTTATGTCACACTGCATTTTCCCACTTCAATGAATAATAAAAACCATAAAAACAAAACAGTGAAGTTAGCCCATTTTTTTTTTTGCTTTAATGTGAAAGATGATGTTACGCCGCAACAATCGTGAGAGAATCGTGATCTATCTTCTAAGCAAAAAAAATTGCAATTCTCATTTTAGCCAGAATTGTGCAGCTCTGTACCCGGCAACATAAAAAGTGCAAAGACCACCATAGAGTAATTTTCTAGCAAAAAACAAATGATGATTTTTACATGTAGTAGAGAAGTGTCAGAATTGGCCTGGGTGGCAAGGGGTTAATTACCATGAGTAATATACAAATAATTATTATAAGCACTGTGATCCTATCAGTCTGCTGTAGTGTGTCAGCTTGTATTTATATTGGCCGCTCTGAATGTAGCTTCTGACAGGCTGTGCAAGCAGGCCCGTATCTCCGGAACCATAAATGATAGCCGTCCCATATTTTAATCAGTTGTGGGGTAGCTCTTCCCATGCCTACCCCCAAATGTGGGGTTTCTGTGACCTCTGGTCATCGAGCTACAACCCCCCAAATTCGATCTTAAAAAAAAAAAAAAATCTTAAAAAAAAAAAAAAAAATTTTTTTTTTTTTTTGGGGCAAATGGGCCTATCTTGAGAAAGGGGCCTGGAGCTGCAGCTCCATCAGCCCCATTGTTAATCCGGCCCTGGATGCAACCATCCGCGTCCGCAAAGATCCGCTTTTGCGGACGGAAGAAAACCCTATTTTTCTTCCGTCCGGCAGAACGGATCGGATGAATACGGACACGCGGTCCGTATTCATCCGATTCCCCATAGGGGAGAGCGGAGAAGAGACAGGGCAGTCTCTGCACAGTGTATGGGGACCACCCTGTCCGCCGACAGCTCATCTGGGATTTACGGAGGAATCCCCGCTGAGCCAAACGGGCTAACGGAGCGGATCAATACGGATCCGCTCCGTGTGAAAGAGCCCTTAGGCTGCACTGAACACCCTATATTCTCTTGGAGGGTTGCATCTTCCAAACCCCTTGTAATTATGTTGTAGCAGAAAAAGTGTATGTGAGATCCTCTTACTGAAGTGTGAACTCTTTGTACCTTCTTTGTAGCAGTTTTCTCAGAGGCTGTCAAACCAGTTTCTATGTTTCCAAATTCATTGTCTGTGCTGATATATTGTACAAATAGTTTTACCGTTTACACAACATATTAAAAAAAAGTTATAAAAATTGCTCTGTGTAGCTACTGCCTTTGCAGAAAATAATATCATGACTTTATATGCTTGCTTAAAATAATTAAATCATTAAAAAGAAATATCTCCAGGCGATGATTTATTTGATAGTTCTATAGGCAATGTCTACTCCTCCTATCATATTTTGTGTCGACTTACCTGGTTTCGTTTCTTATTTCTTTTAATTCTGTATTTTTCTTTCCCTTCTGCCTCCACCCTCTCTTTTACTTCTTATGTTGGTACCACACACAAAATCATTCTCCTTGATATGACTCATTGTTAAGTCCGGCATATATAGGGCCTTTGGCTCTACTGTTACCCTGTATTATTATGTATCTGATACCCCCCCCCCCCCCCCCCATTTGTTATTTTTGTACCCTCATATGTTTTGATGCTCATTATATGACAATTTTGATAATAATAATGAAAAATATATTCAAACTAAAAATAAATATTTTATGCACAGTAGGTGATTCAGATCAACTGATCAACTTAGATCAGTGGTTCTCAACTCTTGTCCTCGGGTCCCAGTAACGGGCCTGATTTTAAGTATTACCATGGGGAGATGCAGACCAGAATACTGCAATTGCTGAGCAGCAAATGATATCACTTGTGATGTATTTCAGTTATCTTGCAAACCTTGCATGTTAGTGGGTCCTGAGGACAGAAGTTGAGACCCATTGGCTTAGACCAGTGATGGGGAACCTTGGCCCCCCAGATGTTTTGGAACTACATTTCCCATGATGCTCCACTACACTGCAGAGTGCATGAGCATCATGGGAAATGTAGTTCCAAAACATCTGGGGGGCCAAGGTTCCCCATCACTGGCTTAGACCATGAACTGTTTATATGTACTAAGCCTATTGCTGCTTTGTGAACTGTTCTAAGTTGCCTAGACATAAAAAAGCTTTTAAAATTATATTAAAGCCTTGTTTTTTTTTAAAAAAACACAAGCTGAAACGTTATACTCACTTGCTCTGTGCAATTGTTTTGCACAGAGCAGCACAGATCCTGCTCCTCTGAAGTCCCCCACTAGCGCTCCTGACTTGTCTTCTTCGGCGAGGGCCCCCATTGAAAGCTGCTTTCTATGGGGGCACTCATACAGGCTCACCCCTGAGCCAACCTGTCTGTATCTATAGACACAGAGAGGGCAGCTTTGCCCCACCCCCAGCTCCCTCATCACAGTATTTAATTGACAACAGTGGGAGCCAATGGCTGCTATCAATCTGCCCAGTGAGGAGGGAGAGAGCCGATGTTTAGCGCTGAATCGGGAATAAGGGGGGCTGGTGGGATTCTGTGACATAGAAGATTTTTTGCCTTTTGCATTAGGGAAAAAAAAAAACTTTGGGCTATAGAACTACTTTAACCCTTTCACAGTCACAGTCCCGCTGTAAGAGAGCATTTTTTTTTCCCGGAGTTATCGTTTACATTCTCTGAGGTTTAAAGAATCATGACCCCCCTATCTTATGGACAAGAGGAGAATCCTGTAATCCTTTCTTGTTTCTACCGACATGATACAGAAAGACAAGTGTGTGCTGTCACTCCCATGTACATGCTCTTCAATGCCCAGAACCAGGTGGGGCCACAGTCATGTAAAAGTCATCATTAAGTCAGAACTCCAGTTTTAAGACGAGACGTACACTTAGGGTTGCCGCCTCATCCCTTTAAACCTGAACTACACAGGTTCTGTGACTGATTAAGGTGGTAATTAAACTCACTTGGTGCCTTATCTGCATTAAATTAGCCTCAGAACCTGTGTGTGTTCGGGTTTAAAGGGATGAGGTGACAACCCTACGTACACTGTGTGCAGTTGTGTTACATACAGAGTTTCTTTGTGAGCATTCCTTTACATGTCACTACACAACTTTGCTTAATGACTGTTGCATTTACGAGGGACACCGCTGAGCCTATGCCCTCTCCACTAGTCCAGCATTTCTGTCATCTCACTCCCAGTGACAGAATGGGATCCCACCGTTCACATAGTGCGGACCTTGTACACTTAATTAACTCCTTCACTTTCCCATACCATGCAGCTGGATACATGGGGTCTCTGTACCTGCTTTGGGGAGTGCTTTGGGAGCACCAACCTCCTCGCTACTGAAGGACCTGGCACCTCTCCCAAAAAGCCTGGGAAACTGGCAGATCCAAAGTTAACCCTTCCCTGCCTGGACAGCCCATACTTCCTGACTAACAGCAACCCACTATGTAGGCACCTGCACACAAGCTGGCCAAAGAGATATTGAAATGTGGCCACTTCAGCAAGGACCAGCTAAATTTCAATCCATCCGTTGCCACTCATGCTCACAGATGATGACCCTCTGTTGAATGCTCCAGCCAACGTAATCTGAGGATCCCCACTATCAGAATGTAACATCTCAGTGGGGAGGATTCCTCTATCGACCTCAATTATGTCGATGGAGGAAACCATTGCCTTTTTTTTTTTTTTGCTCAGCCTGCTGGTTGAATGAAAAAAAGAATCCTCCATCTATAGCCAGCCTAACTGGCAGATTCACTAGGTGAAAATAAAAGAATGAGAGCACCCACTACATCAAACAACTGTTAAAGCGGAGTTCCACCCAAAAGTGGAACTTCCACTTAATCCACTCCTTGGCATGTAATTTTCTTGGGGGGGGGGGAGTGGGGGCTTTAGGAGGAGTGGGACTTTCTGTCCCACTTCCTCCTTCCGCCCAGGGACCACTAAAGTGATACGTCATATCACCTTTTAGTGGCCCCTCCCTGTAGGCGATCACCTGGGACACGTGACAGGTCCCAGGTGATCACCTGTCCAATCAGGGAGCGCTGCGCTGTTCGCGCATGCGCAGTGGGTGCCCGGCCGTGAAGCCGAAAGCTGTCACGGCCGAGTGCCCACAATTGCAGTGGAGGCACCAGCGGTGAAGAGGGGACTGGAACGAAGCTCCTAGCGGCACGTCGCTGGACCGGGGGAACAGGTAAGTGTATGTTTATTAAAAGCCAACAGCTACACTTTTTGTAGCTGCTGACTTTTAATAAACATAAAAAAAAGCCTGGAACACCCCTTTAATCTGCAATGTAGTGCATGGAGTTTGCATGTTCTCCCTGTGTCTGCATGAGTTTCCTCTGGGTACTCCAGTTTCCTCCCACACTCCAATGAAAGGCTGGTAGGTTAACTGGATCCTTTCTAAATTGGCCCTAGTATGTGTACGTATGAGTGTGAGTTAGAGACCTTATACTGTAAACTCCTTGAGGGCAGGCACTGATGTATAATAAATATATAGTGATGAGTTCAGGATGAAGTGCAACACAGCAACTTTTATTTAGAAAAGTTCAACGCCATTTTTTTGTTTTCTGTAATTTTGAAAGTGTAAATGATTGAAATAAAATCGAACTTTTTTTGACATATTATAAGAATGTCTAATCTGTAATTTGATGCCTTTTGGAGATTTTTCCATCTTTCCTTGGCTTCGTTATGCACATTAATACAAATCTTTTCCTGGGGTGCCCAAACTTTCGATCCCCACTGTGTATGTATATATATATATATATATATATATATATATATATATATATATATATATATATATATATATATATATATATATATATATATATATATATATATATATATATATATATAATATGTGTGAATTGACAGCAATTCATAAGTACCTACACTAAATAAATAAATATATATCACATCTTTGTTTTTAGGTTTAGATATGCTTTAAAAATAAGTCTTGCCCTTCCAATTTCCCAATAAGCTGGTGGGTAATTCAACCCATTAGTGCCTCCCTTAAAAAACAATCTATACCCTGTACAGATACAATAGATAGATAGATAGACAGCTCACAAATGAAACCTAAAATGTCAGATGCATTCCTGCTGCCTTTATATATATTTTTTTATAGTTGGTATAATTTATATGGCAGTAACATAGAATTGTATGCTGAATAATACATGACATTACAAAAAAGTGTGGCTGTGAACACCGGGGTTATTAATATTGATCTATATCACTATGCAGGGGTGGCTCATAAATAAGCTGCCCTATCCCTACAGATCTTTCATTGTGTAACTCAAACCCTGCAAGTCCAACTGAAATTATACATTAATTCAAGAGGGAAACAACTATAAAGAATTATTCATGAGTACATAGTCTCCATAAAAATTCAAGAGAGGTTATTATTAATGGATAAACTGTACCTTAATGCTTCTGTCAGGTCAATGTATGACAGAATAGAACCTGTTAGGACGAAATCTCTACATAGGGGAATTGCCAAGTAACAAAAGAATGCCTCTCTGTAGTGTTCTTGTCTGTACCAGACAGACTCCAGCTGTACCAGCCTCATGCAGATATTGTGGATGGGCTCGAGGCTTGTTTACAGGCTGGCAGAATCCTTTCTTTCATCTCCAGCAATGTTGCCAACTTTTTTTTTGTATTTTTTTTTTCAATGTCAAATGTGCGGTAGAAACATAGCTCCACAACTCTGACTAATGTCATGTTGTAAAGCTCAACTCCAACCAAAACATTTTTCTTTAGTTTTGGCTAGAGTGGAGAAGGTATAACACCCCTTTCATGTTATAACTTTGGTCTGTATCCCCATTAAGCTGATTTCCCCCTCCATTGCTGTCAGCACAGGTAGCACATGTTTAAGTAAAATGGGGAAAGCTTAGAACCTCTGTCAGGTTATCATAAATGCCTGTTTCTTTCCGCCCCAGTGACAACCCTTCCATATATCTGTTGTCCTACTTTTCAGGTCATCAGAGGGACAAGAAGGGAGAGTTGGTTGGAGTTCAAATGGGTGCGCACACATGAGGGTGACTTCATAGGATCCTGCAAGAGAAAGGAGCCACCTAGAACGTTAGGGCAGTTTCAATGATGATGGAATATTGTAGAACAGGCTAGGCTGGATACAGGGAAAAGATGCATAATAATTCCTTTTTTTTTTTATCAAAATCATCACCATTAACAGAACACTTTTGCATATTCTCAATGAATGTAAAGTGTTTTCTGATTGGACAAAGTGGACATGGTGGCATCGCCTCTTCAGCTTTTCATTTAGAGATTGCGTTGCATCAGGGCCGTCTTTAAGGCAGGGCAAAAAGGGAAGCTGCCCTGGGCTGTCATTGTTGTGGGGCTCAAAGCAGCTGCCTCATACTTGCCAACTCATCCCTAGAGGTTTTAGTGCCATGCTGTGTTCTGATAGCTCAGTGTGAAGTTCTGTTACCAATGATATGCAAACAGAGGTGGCATTCATATGTAAATAGAAGCAGACTGGCAGCAGTCATATGTAAATAGAGGCGATCAGGGCTGGACTGGGACAAAATATTGGCCCTGGACTTCATCCAGACTGGCCCACTTTGACAGGTCTCTCCCACAGAGGCTGGACAACTACCGCCCCCCCCCCCCCCCGGCAACCCAAGCCCCCTCTCCCCCTTCACTAGCCACTAGCCGTTTTACTTTATTAGAGTAGAACAGCTGGTACTGGTACTCTTACAGGCAGTACCAGTTGGGAAGCTAGACATTATTTCTTCCGGGGCAAAGAATCAGTTCGGTATCCCCCCCACTTATGGGACAAGATTAGGCAGAAGTGAGAAACTCCCAGGCCGCTGTCACTGATGCCGGCCCACTGAGCCATCGGCCCACCGGGAAACTCTCTGTAGTCCCAATGGCCAGTCCATCCCTGGAGGCGATATGCATATGTATATCATGCCCCCCTGAGGTCATCTCCACCATCACCTGAATGCTGCCCACTGGGGAGATAAAGGGGCATGTTTGAAAGTCCTGCCTGCAACTGTGGTCATTAAAGTGTTACTAAACCCAGTAAAATGAAAATAGTTCATCTGCCTGCCCACAGCTTATAAATCAATCCTATTTTTACATTAAAGTATTGCTACTGTATACCTTTTTGGCTGATCTTTATACCACAGTCAGTGATAAACTGCACAGATTCTCCAGTGCTGGGAGTTCAGGTAGGAGGATATTTCCACTGCAGCCTGTATATACACACACATGTGTGATGTCAATATCATGTGACCTGGCTAGTTCAGCTCAGGGGCCCAAGATTTTTTTTATAAAGTGTTCCCTGAACAACACCCAATGCTAAGCAGACAACCTACCATGTTCACAATGCAGCAGAGCAGCACCTCGGTACGGGACCCTGAAGCTAGTGGAGATCACTATATTACCTGTGACTACTACAGCGATTTCCATCTTCCACAGGTATAGCTCCAGGTTCCAGGTTGGACCAATATAACTATGTAAAAATTGCCATACCTAAACTTCAGCTATAATATTACTTTAACAGTTTTTTTGTGCATCAGAAATCTATTTAGCAGCCCGAGAGTACTAGCAGATTTTATTTCCAGTACAAAACTATCTTTTTGATGAACACCTTTTCTGTGCACAGTTTCCCATTGGCTATCATTATTATAAAACGGTAGCATGCCAGGGACAAAACTGTTTTAGTAATAACTTCAGAATAGAGGCAGCTAATGATCTGCAATAAAGTCTACAATAATCCTTGGGATACATGAAGGAAAAGGAAAAAGGGCTCGTTACTGAAGCAAACAGGAACTTTGCTTTAAAATGGGGAAATAAATGAAACACTTTGTATTCAACATTTAGCTGGTCCCATTATACCTTTATGAGTGACTGAAATAGAGTACCACTTATATTCCAAGAAAATTTGTCAGATGTTGGTATGTAGTAACAGATCTGTCCATCACAGTAGTTATCTATAATTTACAGAATGCTCATAAAAACATAATATTCTGTGTTTCTTCAGTTCGATATATGTAAACAATTAATTTGTTTCCAGGGGACAGGAAAGGTGTCAGGAACATTGGTGCAAAGATTTGAATTAAAAGCTATTTTCAACGCAGGGGTTTAGGCAAGTTAGCATGTGAGCATCAATGTTTCCATCCCTTTCCTGTCTCTAGCCCTTCCCCTAATCCCTGCAGTTTACCCTAACTTGACCTACCTACTAACAGCCTAACCCTCAATTTATGAGCTGCTGGTTCAGTCTGGCTGGTTGTTAGGAATAGGAAGCCAATAGTTTCTGGCATCCTAACAACCATGACTGATCCCCACATGGCACATTGAGTTGTCAGCAAGGAATTCCCCAGCAACAGTGAAATGTATATAAAGAAACAGGGATTAATTAAAAAATAAAACAGCTTGGGATACCCCCATCATTTATACCAGGCCACTTCAGGTCTAGTGTGAATTTTATGGGGGGACCCAATGCAAAAAAAAAAAAAACATTGGGGTTTCCCCCAAGGACCCATATCAGACCCTCATCTGAGCATGCGGCTTGGACCACATGCTGATCTTTTCTTCTGCCTGAGATCCCACTTGACAAGAAGAGCTTTGTTAAGAATAAGGCTCTTTTGTGTGGTGGGGTTCCCCCATTAACATCTATATCAGACCCTCATCTAGGATAAGGGTCAGGTATAGATGAAGGGAATCCCTGGCTATTTGTTTATGAACAATTTTCACTTTACTCCCAGACCAGGCCTTTTCTGGCACTTTTTGTTAACATGTAACAATCAGTATTTTTTCCTCGAAAATTAGGCCTTAGAGAATGAATTGGCAGGTTTTGCAATTTTTTATGTCACACGGTATTAGCGCAGCATTTTTTTTAAAAGATCACCCAATTTTTTGGTAAAATATAAAAGAAGAAGTAAATAGATACCATGCATGTCATGCTTTAAAATTGTACAAGCATGACAAGCATCAAACTACATAAAATTATACTATTCTTAGGTGAGGCTTTAAAAGCCTTTACAGGTTACCATGTTAGATTTACAGAGGAGTTCTGGTGCTAGAATTACTGCCCATAATCTGATGTTTGTGGTGATACATGTGTGGGTCGCTGTTTGCGTGCGGGACCAAATCAGGTTCACCTTAACATGCAAGCAGGGTAGGACGGGGTAATATTTTTTTTTTCACTTTTACTGACGTCACAGGGAAACATGTGACATCCTTGTGACAGTAATAGGCATGCAGCAGGTCCTCCTTATGAAAATATATGGGGTCAATAAGACCCCAAATCCCTCCTCTGCACTTGAAAGCATTCAAAAACACTAAAATTGAATGCTTTAAATTTTAAAAAAGTGGCGCCAATGGTTTTTCGAGTAAACCGGAAGTGATGTCATGTCATTGCTTCTGGGATACTGTTACAAACAGCCGATCAAAGCCAATCACGGTGGGACTGGAAAGCCCAACAAAGCCACGGAACGTGGCGGAAGGGGAGGCATCCCCTCCCTCTGCTTGTAGTAGCAATCGATCGGCTGGTGAGCCGCTATGATTGCTATAACAAGAGAGCCGACTGTTGGCTCTAAAAAGACACACATCATCCTGGTATAACCCCTGAAAGTAGCATAAATCATATCCGCTTTGTATATATTGCAGAATAACTGCAATTATGTTCTAATGTGTGTTTTATTTTATAGAAGATGTTACCAATGCTGTTTAAGTCTACCCTGGAGAAGGAGCATTTTGGACTCCGAAACATTGGTGTTTGGTTTACACACCTATTTCATCATTGTATATTGATTGATGCTACTTTGTGCCCTGCAGCCAATGACAATCAAACTCAATCTAATACTGTTGTATATACATTAATTCATTTTATCTATACTTTTAAATTTTTTATCCTAATAAATACTTTGAATCTAATAAATGCTCAGCATGTGTTTGTACACCCATTGAACCTAAAAAGTACTGCCCGCTTTTTTGGGGAGTTTTCTTCCTATCCTTATATGTCGGACTTGAAGCTGTTTCAAAGAAAAATACTGAGATACATATGGGGAGATAAGAGACCCAGGGTGAACAAACTCACCTTGTACACACCTAAACTAAGAGAGGGACTGGGAGTACCAGATTTGACAAAATATTATCAAGACGCTCAATTATCCCAGTTGATTCGCTTTCATACGCGGCAGTCCCGACCACTTTGGATGACCATTAAATCATCTCATTGTCCAACTAGGGAAATCAGCCATCTAATATGGCTGAGAGCCAAGGACAGACCAACTATGCTGTGCCCCGAGCTGCCATTTTCATAAAATTTATAGGATAGGCTGACGACAACATATGGGTTCAAGTCTCCTCATGCTCCTATGGCCCCACTATTAGGCAGCCCTGCCTTCACCCGGATCTCCATCCTCAAGGTTTTACTTGGTGGACTAATAAGGGTTTATTGCATATTGCATATTCATGTGACCACAGAGGTGTCTTGTCAAAACCATTCCTGCAAGAAAAATGCCAGCTTCCCAATTCAGAATTCTTTTGTTGTATACAGATAGCACACTTTCTTGCTATTCTACATAGAACTTCTGACTTAACCTCTTCCAGAGCGATGGAATATCTATGCAGGAACTGTGCTACATTTTCTGTAAAACCAGCAGTGTAAATACATTTTTTTTTATACACTACAGTCTGGAGCAGATGCTGCAGGGGAGGGAATGCCAACAATGCAGGGATATTGGGAGCCTATGAGTGATGTCATGGCTCTAGGACTTCACAGCCATTGTCAATCGCTTCTTTACACAAGGGAACAAGCGCGGCAGGATCATGTGATCAAGCTGGATTAAAAAAAAAAGGTTTTCGACTGCTGTTTTTTATACAGGAGATGCAGGATAGAAAGAGGATAGGATCATTAAGAGAAATTCCTTTTAGCGTTAGTACCATTTTAATGAAATCATGCGTACAGATCTGTATTAAATTTTATTTTATTTTTTACCTGCCTTGAGTTCAGCTTTAATGCTCAAACTAACCTACATTAATCCCTAAAACTGTGTACTTATTTTATTAGTACTATAATCTCAGTCACGGTCATGAGGCCTTACAGTCCCAAAATGTATGTCAAGATACCGGCCATAGAAAGCCAAGTATACTGTATACTGTATGATCTTTTCCCAGGGCTGTCTTTTTTAATCCTTGTGGTAAAGGTCTTAACAATGCAGTAAAGATTCTACTTAAGGAACTTTTTTAGAGAACAAATTGTTAAAAGGTAGGTTAATAATGTTGAATGATTCTTGATAAGTTAAAATATTTTTCTTGTATCTTACCCACATTGGCGCTTTTACAATTAATATGAAAACATCTGGAAGGAATTTGCACTACTAAGGTCTACTGTTGCTAACCGTTAATACACTATTGCCTTCCTTGATACCCATCAGGTGATCACTGGACACTTTGCATGGCTGTGACTTCTTCCATATTGGGAGATATGAGGAAGGCTTTAAGAAATGGGCCATATTAATCAGTGCCCTTTCCGTAAAGGAAAAATTCAGTGGACCAGATAAATCTGTTTTTAAAGTCATGCAGTCACCAATTTCTACAGCTGAGCAGAAAGTGTTCATATCCTTTTGGAAATTTGCTGATAGCTTAGAACAAAAAGCTTTGGTTGAGAAATATCCCATTTCCATGACTGTGAAAATTTCCTTTTGAGACACTTTATTCAAAAGGTATCAATCACACTTTAAACTCATGGATGATATTTAATATACTGACAATATCCTTTTTCCCTTTCTCCTGACACTGCAGCAAAACAACAAGGAAATTATAGGCTCCAGTTCATTACAAGGAGAAGTGAAAGAATTTATCTAAACACAAAACCTCTTGGCCCAAATGTTTATTTCCAAAGCAATTTCCATCTGTTAGTTGAACTTTTAATCGATTCCTTCACCTAGCTGCAAATTTCACATGATCAGCTGTTGTTTGATACAGACGCTATAACCAGCTTGAGAAATACACCATATATTCCTAATAATTATGGTTTGTTTTGAAAAGTAGCTGAAGACACCATCGTGAAACTCGAACGTAAGCCTGAACACATTTAGAAACGGATATTTTCCATAACTATAATTAGACATGTGCAAACTGAAATATTTTGTTTCGTAATTTCGTTTTCGTCATAAAAATAAATGTATTTAGTTACTGCCGAAAATCGGTTTGATTTATTTTGTTTTTCGTTGGGAATAGCTTTCGTCCGAAAATCCAGATATTGTCGAATGGTCAAAGAATATTCGACCGAAACATCGAAATTTTACATTGAATTGTACATTTCCGGTCAAATATTCCGCCTACAAGAATTCTAACGTTGTATGACTAGTAATAATAATATTAAATAATTATATTATTATTATTTATTATATTATTAGTCAACCAGCATTAGAAATTTTCTATAGCCTATGGGTTGAGCATTAAAAATGTACGAGTGCAGTATATCTTCTCCGTCGAATCTGCTTAGTACTTTCGATATACACCATAAGCCATCAATGACAGATTCGGCGATTTTCGATGCTTTGTCGAATCTTTTCTCTATAATGTCGAATCTTTTCTTTTCTCTATAATGTCGAAAAGTACCGTATGTGTGTGTAGTAGAATATCAGGTTTGATAGACAGATTGCTATTCAGTCAGCGTCATGTCGAATCTCCTATCTATATCGAATTGTTATATTCGAAACGAAAACGAAAAAAAGCTTTTTTTTATTACGGATCTCTAGGTTTTCGTTCTGTGCGCTTTCGTAAATACATGAATTTTGGATGAAAATGCATTCGGACGAAAACGAATGCACATGTCTAACTATAATAGCATGATTTCTGAATTCAAGCCAGCCTATGGTCATTATACAATTCAAGCTCCATAAAGATAGGTCAATGTCTTTGCATCTCCATTTCTCATGTGCTTCTTGGTGCATTTTAATGTAGGTTGAATTTTTATGTTTAGCCAACAAAAGTCAACTAAGACAGATGTTGCTAGGGGTGAAAGCTTGTTGTCATGTGCTAAAAAGTATGAAAAAACTGTGGGACCAAAAAATGCACGTTAATGCAACAAAAAAATGCATCTTTATTATTTCTTCCAACCCACAACAGTGTGAATGGGCCCCGCAGAAAATAAAGGCAATCATTTTGTTGTGCATAGGTGTGAACAAGGCCCAAACATTAAAAGCACCCCCCCCCATGTGAATGGGTATCGGGTACATCCATAGGTGTGCGCAGCCTATTGCATTAGGGTGTGCACCCCAAAGTTAAAACAAACATGCCTATCTCTGCAGCCTCAGCTGCACTGGACAGTCAATGAATGGTAAGTGCCCTGTGCTGAGCAGCCTCCTGTTCACTCACAAACTGAAGCATAGTAAGCACAGTTTGTGAGTGTAAGAAAAAAGAGGGGCTGGTAAAGTATATATTGATTAGACCCATTCCCTACTCTCCGTCCTGAAACATCCCCCGCAGCAGCTGGGGAGAGAGGAGAGGAGAGGAGGGAAGCCAGCAGAACTAGGGACTAGAGAAATGGGACACTGGGGAGCACTGGGGCACAACACAGGGGGAAGCCCGGGCAGTAGGGAGAATTAGCACCACGCAGAGTGATTAGGGTGTGCCTTGGCACACCCCCAGTACACACCAATGGGTACATCATACCCCTACCCATTCACCAGAAAAGTGTCGAAAAGTAAGAACAGGAAACTGTTTTTGACAAAACCTTTATTAACCGCTTCTGGACCGTTCCCACTGCATATATACTGCGGCAGGGCGGCCCGGCTGTGCAAAATCATGTACATGGGTATGGGTATGCAACTGTCTCCATTCACTTCTATTGAACACACCTATTGCATTTACAGTGCATTTATGGGGGAAGTTGCAAAGTGCCAAAAGTGATTTATTTTTCATTTTAGCCTTGTAAACAAAACAACAACACACAGGGCGTTTGAAAAGTATTGCCTGACGCAACATGAACACCTGTGCAACACATCCTAAATGCTCATTAATGCTATAAGTGTATCAATGCGCTTTTAGGATGCTTTAACCACTTAAGCCCCAGACCATTTTGCTGGTCAAAGACCAGGCCACTTTTTGCAATTCGGCAATGCGTCGCTTTAACTAACAAATTCTACGAAGGGGCTCCCCAAACAAAATTGATGTCCTTTTTTTCCCACAAATAGAGCTTTCTTTTGGTGGTATTTGATCAGCTCTGTGGTTTTTATTTTTGAAAAAAAATCAATATCTTTTACTTTTTGCTATAATAAATATCCAAAAATAAATATATTAAAAAAAATGTTTTTTCCTCAGTTTAGGCTGATACGTATTCTTCTACATATTTTTGGTAAAAAAATATCGCAATAAGCGCATATTGATTGGTTTTCGCAAAAGTTATAGCGTCTACAAAATATTGGATAGAATTCAATTATAGCATTTTTATTATTATTATTTGTTTTACTAGTAATGGCATCAATCTGCCAATTGTTATCGTGACTGCGACTTTATGGCGGACACATCGGACACTTTTGACACATTTTTGGGACCATTGTAATTTTTACAGCGACAGTGCTATAAAAATGCACTGATTACTGTGAAAATTACACTGGCAGTGAAGGGGTTAACCACTAGGTGGCGCTGAAGTGGTTAAATGTGCCCTAAGGAGTGCTTTTAACTGTAGGGGGATAGCTGTGTGTGACACGACAGTGATCACCCCTTCCGATTACAGGAAGCTGTGATCACTGTCCTGTCACTAGGAAAATTGGGGAAATGCTTGTTTACATCAGCATTTCACAGTTCTTCCTCACCGTGACACGATCTGGGGTATGCCCAGGACCCGCGGTCATAGTCAGGGAGCTGGCGGCTGGGAACGCGTGTCCACAATGCCGCTTCTTAAAGAGGACGTATATATACGTCCTTTGGCCTGTCCATGCCATGCTGCAGACGTATATCTGCATGCGGCTGTCTGCAAATGGTTAAAATGTAATGCAACTGTGAAAGAGCCAACACAGTATAGTGGGGTTTTCTTACATTTAACTGCAAAAAAAGGAAATATACTTTAAAGCAAATTTGTCACTTTTGTTTTTTTGTTTTTGTTTTTTTCCCGGTTAAGCAGGACATAGAAAGATGTTACAAACAACAGACAATAGAAAGTGAATGTTTCATCACTCCAAACAAGAAATAATTGAAACTAATTGACAAAAGGTGACTTTGAACCAAATTGACTTTAAACCAATTATTACTAATATTTAATACTTAAAAAAAAAATTACCCATTCATCTCTAAAGTCCTCCAAACTCTTGAACCAGCGGGTTGTGCTATTGTATGTACAAATGCCTTTTCTTCATAGTTTCCAATGGAGGAGACACTTTTCCACAGTAAATTTGTCTTTGATATAGTTTGCCTTTATTAGTATTAATTCATTTAACAACTATATTGACATTCACAATTTTTAACAGTTAAATGTAACAAAGCTAAAGTTACACGAGACCCATATGATACAGCTGATGAGGTTTGTATAGATAACCATTTGTACATTGAGTACTGATGAAAGTATATTTCTAATCCCCACATTGTTCATAATTGACATCTAGATGTATTTAAAATCAATATTGATAACAAAATGTCAAATTACAATATACAATTAGGCAATTATGGATTTAGAAAATTAGACACAACCTAGTAATCAAATTATTAAAATGTATAAAGGGTAATTCTACTATAGAATGAGCTTAGGTAATAAAAAGAAAGTTTTTAGGGGGAATCTTAAATAAAAATAGACATTCTAATATGAGTTAACTTACATGTACAAATGTGTCCCACAATTATTAATTTAATATAAGATTAAACAATATAATATTTTAAAGAAGCTTTATATCTTGTGTCAATAATAACTTAATACAATCTTAAATACATATACGGTACGTATATATTTTTACACAAAAAATAGTGTGCATTTCAATCCAAAAAATTTGAAAGATTATCCATTGACATGTGAAAAATGAATAGTCGAATCCATGGTTCAGTCTTGATATTAAACTACCAAAAGCCAGTGTGCTCCAACACCACCAAATTGCTCTTGAAAAACACCAAAGATATGTACCCCATATAATGGTCCAAAAATTCTACAAAGATAGGTCTAACCCTCCAAGAAGACCTACAATAAGTGATATTTTTTCATAACTTTCTGACTTGGTATATACTGTAGATCTGATTTTACACCCAGGTTGTTAAGTTGTTAGCTTTTCTGAAATGATTCAAACAAGAGACAAGGAGAGAGTTAATTATTGTGCCGATTTGATTTTAATGACAACTGATGTAACCTTCTAATCTACCATTATACCTCATGAATAAAGTTTAAAGGCACTTTAATATACCGTATTTAAAAGCTAACACAAGAAGTGCTTTTTCCACAGGGAGAATATCTTGTAGAATATATATGATGACAAGGTGACAGAAAGTATCAGCACAACAAATGTTCAAAATGTCTCTTTAGTTATAACTGTAGCATGCAAACGATACCAGATGACAGGTTTCATATTTAGCATCATAAATAAGCAGCACATGCTACAATACTCACTTTAAAGTAGAGTTCCACCCATTTAAAAGTAAGCAGCTACAAAAAGTGTAATCGCTGACTTTTATTAAAAAGCCTCGCTTCTCTCCCCCTCCTCTCTGCGGTGCCAGAATTGCAAGTGTGGACGACCGGCTGTGGCTTCACAGCTGGACTTGCACTGTGCATGCGCAAGCTAAATGCGCGTTATGAATGGCCGGGCAATCTTCTGGGACCTGCGACGTGTCCCAGAAGATTACAGGAAGGGAGGGGGAGAGGTGAACTTCCTTCTAGCGCCTCGGTACCAGGAGAGGAAGTGGGAGCACGGTACCTGGGGAAACTAGGTACTCACCCCCCCAAAGAAATGACATGCCAAATGTGGCATGTCAGGGGGTCACAAGTACTTAAAGAAGTTAAATTTCTGTGTGTAACTCTGCTTTAGCGCCAGGGCTGAGCCCACCCAAAAAGTCCCCCGTAGTACTTCCTTTTTGCCTAAATGACCTCAGTCTTTACTCCCAGTGACCAGTGTATAATTTCATTAATAATAACAAATGCAGCATTAATTTTACCCATTTATTTTTGCTGTGTTTTATTATATTTGCTTTGCAGGTGTGGTATGTCTTACTTTTATACTGTAATGTTACTTTGTTTTATTGTTAACCATCATTAGCTTAGCAGGTACGCCATTCAGCTGCAGCACTGATTTATTTATCTTGACAGCAACAGCATTTCCTCTCACAATACGTAAATCAGCGACACCAGCGCTATAGGTGGTGATTTTACCACCACAGTTAAAATAAAATTGGTGCACGTATGCCCATCAAGTGGGTGGATGAAGAGCGGTTAATTAGCAACTAGACTGCATGTCTGAGCAATATATCATTTAGTGACAACTTTGTGCAGAAAAAATTGAAAGTTTGCCATTTTCACGAAACTTGTGGCAAAATATAAAATATTCCATGGACTCAACATGCCTCTCAGCAAATAGTTTGGGGTGTCTACTTTCCGAAATGGGGGGGTGTTATGCTATCTTGGCATTTATGGCCTTAAAAACTGTCATAGGTAGTGAGGAGTGGAATCAAAAATTGATGCCCTTAGAAATCCTTAGAAAAAAAAAGAAATCCTGAAGGAGGTGATTGATTTTTAGGGTGCTGTATGAGGCTAGGCTTCCGAAAAGTCTCACACGTGGTATCCCCATACTCAGGAGAAGAAGCAGAATGTATTTTGGGGTGTAATTCCACATATACCCATGGCATGTGTGAGCAATATATAATTTAGTGACAACTTTGGGCCGGATTCAGAAAGTAGATACGTCGGCGTATCTCCAGATACACTGCCGTAATTTAAAATGTGCGCCGTTGCATCTTTACGCCGATTCACAAAGCTAGATACGCCTGAAAACATGGCTTCAGCCGACCGACGTAACTTGCCTACGCCGGCGTATCATGGTCGCATAGTTACGCTGGACGCATTTGGCGTTCCCATTAAAAAATATGCAAATGAGTAAGATACGCTGATTCACGAATGTAGTTGCGCCCAGCGCATCAATATACGTCGTTTACGTAAGGCGTCTGACCAGCGTAAAGTTACCCCTGCTATATGAGGCGCAGCCAATGTTAAGTATGGACGTCGGAACAGCGTAGAATTTTACACGTTTTACGTCGTTTGCGTAAGTCGTCCGTGAATGGGGCTGTGCGTAGGTTACGTTCACGTCGACTAAGCATTGAGCGGGCTTACGCCGGCCCATTTACGCTACGCCGCCGCAACTTACAGAGCAAGTGCTTTGTGAATACTGCACTTACCCGTCTAAGTTGCGGAGGCGTAGCGTAAATAGGATACGCTACGCTCGCACAAAGATACGCCAGGATACGTGAATCTGGCCCTTTGTGTTTATTGTTTTTGTTTTGTTTTTTGTAATTTTTCAATCACTTGTGACAAAAAAATATTCAATGGGCTCAACATGCCTCTCAGCAATTTCCTTAGGGTCTACTTTCCAAAATGGGGTCATTTAGAGGGGGGTTGTACTGTCCTGCCATTTTAGCACCTCAAGGAATGAGATAGGCAGTCATAAACTAAAAGTTGCGTAAATTCCAGAAAATGTACCCTAGATGTAGATGCTATAACTTTTGCGCAAAACAAATAAATATACACTTATTGACATTTTTTTTACCAAAGACATGTGGCCGAATAAACTTTGGCCTAAATGTATGACTAAAATTGAGATTATTGGATTTTTTTATAACAAAAAGTAAAATATATCATTAAAATTTTGGTCTTTTTCCATTTATATCGCAATTTTTTTTTTATCGCAGAGGCAATCAAATACCATCAAAAGAAAGCTCTATTTGTGGGGGGGGAAAAAGCTAATTTTATTTGGGTACAGCATTGCATGACCGCGCAATTACCAGTTAAAGCAGCGCAGTGCCAAATTGTAAAAAGTGCTCTGGTCATTAAGGGGCTGAAGTGGTTAAATACCGTATTTATCGGCATATAACACGCTCAGGCGTATAACACGCACCTTCATTTTAAGAGGGACGTTTCAGGATTTTTTTTAAAATAAGGTACTATGAAGCAAATTAAGGGTCATTGCCCATCAATGCAGCCTGATCAATGCCCATCTGCAGCCTCACCATTGCCCATCAGTGCAGCCTGATCAATGCCTATTTGCGGAGTTACAATTGCCCATCAATGCAGTTTGATCAATGCCCATCTGTAGCCTCATAATTGCCCATCATTGCAGCTTGATCAATGCCCATCTGCAGCCTCACCATTACCATGAATGCAGCCTGATCAATACCCATCTCACCTCAGATTACTGCTGACAGTGAGGGGGGCGGGATGAGCGCTGTCAGATTACATACAGCGAGAATCTCCTGTTTACTTAGTGGCCTCTTTAATACAAAGTCCCACCTCCTGGACCAGCTTCTATGATAGACAGAAAACTGGTCCAATGTCGGCCCAGGAGACAGGACTTCCTATTAAAGAGGCCGCTGAGTAAACAGGAGATTCTCACTGTATGTAATCTGACGGCGTCGTCCCGCAACCTCCCCGTTTTCTCCGAGGCAGACCAAACTGCAGTATCGGCGTATAACACGCACACGCTATTTTCAACCGATTTGCACGATGAAAAAGTGAGTGTTATACGCCAATAAATACAGTAATATGTTTGTTACCTATTTACTGAAATAGTCTTGTGGGTTATTATAATGAATTGGCTGAACAGTTAAAAAACAAACAAAAAGGATATATAAAAATAATCATAGATTCTCAAGATGGTCTAAATGAATACTGTACATATTTGTGAAATACATTATACACAACAAAACCGCTCCAAATAGAGGAACATCTTGAGAACAAAACAGGGTGGATTTACACATTACATGATTTACATTTGGGGGTCTTAATATAGAAATCCTATTAGTGGTACATTATTATTCATGTATACTTAAACTAATGCATGTGGGTCGTCTTTTTTAACATATGGTGTTATGTATTTTTTACTATAGTTATAGGAATGAGATGTTTTAATTTTGAATGGTTTTATTGAATTGCAAAAGGAAAAAATATGTATACTCTTACCCGTGCTGTGATGATGGATGTTATTGTACAGTCACAGGAATATAATGACGTTTGTAACATATTACTTTCACAGGTCTTAATGAATAATGATAAAATATATGGGGCTGGGGATACACCAAGGTTACAACATTTTATCAAGTAAGTGTAATCTGAATTAGTTTTGAGCATAGGGGACCTGAAATATACCTTTTTCCTTTGATAAACGTCTGAGGATACCAGAGAGGTTGTCTGGGTGTCTGGATTCCTGCTTAAAGTGAATCTGTCATTAAAAAAAAGAAAAAGTTAAAGTAACAGTAAACAATATCCTCATTCTCCAAACGTAATTTATACACATCACCTACTGCAATCAATTTCTCATGAAGTTGTTTTTAATGTGTGTTTTTTACTCTATGTAACATCCTCCGTGAGCTTGCGGGCACGCTCCCGTGTCATACACTCAGCGTACATAGTTGCCGTGTGTATGACTCGGCCCCGCCCCCCAGCGGGCGCATCATTGGATTTAATTGACAGCAGCGGGAGCCAATGGCTGTGCTGCTATCAATCTATCCAATGAAGAGCTGACAAGACCTGGGAAAAGCAACGCGGTATCGTGCCCACGGAAATTCAAGGCTCTGATATGTAAAATGGTGGCTCGGGGGGGGGGGACGGAGAGTGCAAGGTGTTTGTTCACCTTAATGCATAGGATAAAAATGCAATGATTACTGTGTAAATGTCACTGGCAGGGATTGGGTTAACACTAGGGGGCGATCAAGGGGTTAAATGTGTGCGTGTTTCTAAGGGGTGGCACGTTTGCAAATGGGGTTCCCTCTCAAAGTGGGGGGATTTATCTAAGTGGGAGCACTTCTGAGCCTGCACTTGTCTGAAGATTCTTCTTTGTCTCTTCACAGGTATGTTTGCAGCTGAATCCGCCCAGAATTGAATATTGAACGTGTTTAATTCCCCATAGTCTAAATTGCTGGTATGTTTGCAGCTGAATCCGCCCAGAATTGAATATTGAACGTGTTTAATTCCCCATAGTCTAAATTGCTGGTATGTTTGCAGCTGAATCCGCCCAGAATTGAATATTGAACGTGTTTAATTCCCCATAGTCTAAATTGCTGGTATGTTTGCAGCTGAATCCGCCCAGAATTGAATATTGAACGTGTTTAATTCCCCATAGTCTAAATTGCTGGTATGTTTGCAGCTGAATCCGCCCAGAATTGAATATTGAACGTGTTTAATTCCCCATAGTCTAAATTGCTGGTATGTTTGCAGCTGAATCCGCCCAGAATTGAATATTGAACGTGTTTAATTCCCCATAGTCTAAATTGCTGGTATGTTTGCAGCTGAATCCGCCCAGAATTGAATATTGAACGTGTTTAATTCCCCATAGTCTAAATTGCTGGTATGTTTGCAGCTGAATCCGCCCAGAATTGAATATTGAACGTGTTTAATTCCCCATAGTCTAAATTGCTGGTATGTTTGCACTGATGAAACGCCATCTTTAATTGAAATAATGAGAACTTTTTTGCTTATGCCTTTTGCTTAACAATCTGTAGACTATCCACATACCTTGATTTTGTTTTCCTTTCCTCCCTTTGCTTTACCCCTAAATTATGGCCTTTCCTTATCTCTATTAGCTGTCCACTTGTAAATCTGTTTCTTAAGTGAGAATTCTGCTCTGCATAGCCAGCCATTTTTTTACCTTCCTAATTAGTAATTGGAAGAACACACCGCCCATTCCTAACAGTATATATCTAACCATCTCTTGGGAAAGGCACGTTTGCCTAGGGGTGGCACGTTTGCAAATGGGGTTCCTTCTCAAAGTGGGGGGATTTATCTAAGTGGGAGCACTTCTGAGCCTGCACTTCAGCGAATGCACAAAGCGTAGGAAAAAAAAAAAAAAATTGGAGATTTGTTGGACAGGTAACCTTGTTCACACTCTCTGCTCTTCCTCCCCCTACTAAAATGCTGTGTCTACCACTCCTTCTGACAGCTGCATCTTCAATCCTTAAACTGGCTTTCATTCATCCCTCTTCTCCACCCCACACCTTGTATATATCACCCTCACTTCTGTCCTCCCCTTATTACTGCGCTCACCAACTCTGGCTAACTCTAAATTTACACGCCCAATACTCCAAACCACTGGGGAATGTCCCCTCATATAAATCACATTCACACATTACCTCCCTCACCCTTCTGCTTCTCCTATCCTCTGGTGATGTATCACCAAACCCTGGGCCTCCTAACTGTGCTCAACACACCCATTACCCTACACCCTCTGGCTGCAATGCACACAATCTAGTTCCCATTACTCTTCTTCCCAAGACCAGACTCCCTTTCTCTTGCGCCCTTTGGAATGCTCGCTCCGTCTGTAACAAACTGACCTCCCTCCATGATCTCTTTATCGCTAAATCATTTAATCTTCTCGCCGTTACCGAAACCTGGCTTCACGAATCCGACACTGCGTCTTCTGCTGCTCTATCTCACGGTGGTCTTCTTTGGACTCACTCCCCCAGAGCCAGTGGACGCAAAGGAGGGGGTGTTGGAATCCTTTTAGCCCCACATAGCACCTTTCAGGTACTTCACCCACCTCCCTCTCTGTCACTCTCCTCATTTGAGGCGCATTGTGTTCGTCTCTTCTCCCCAGTTTCTCTAAGGATAGCTGTGATCTACCGGCCCCCTGGCCCAGTATCATCCTTTCTGGATGACTTCTCTGCCTGGCTACCCTACTTTCTCTCTTCTGAAATCCCCACAATCATTCTTGGCGACTTCAACATCCCTACTAATGCTAGCACTCCTGCAACTTCAAAACTTCTCAGTCTAACCTCCTCCTTTGACCTGAAGCAATGGATACAGGCTCCTACTCACTCCGAAGGCAATACCCTTGACCTTGTCTTTTCCCACCTATGCATTCCACGTAACCTCTCCAACTATCCTTACCCCCTATCTGATCACTACCTTATTAACTTCACTCTCTCCTTCTCCTCCACCTCCTCTCCACCCAAACGCCTAACGGCTTCTCGTAGAAACCTTCACCATATCAACCCTTCTCTTCTATACTCTGCGACTGACCACCTCTACGACAAAATCGCACCCCTGTCCTGCACTGACCTAGCCACTTCTGTCTACAACACTTCACTTCTAGCATCACTGGACAGACTGGCCCCCCTCACTACACGCAGAATAAGGCCCCGCCCCCTTCAACCCTGGCAAACAGATGATACCAGAAGTCTGAAAAAACACAGCCGTGCTCTTGAGCGCCAGTGGCGCAAGAGCAAGTCCAAGGAAGACTTCGTTCAGTATAAATCTGCCCTCCAAAAATACAATTCCAGCCTCCTCACTGCCAAGCAGACCTATTTCATCACCCTCATTAAAAACTTATCATCCCGTTCCCGTCAACTCTTCTCTACCTTCAACTCTCTACTTTGTCCCCCACTGCCTCCACCCACCAACTCACTCACTTCCCAGGAGATCGCCAATCACTTCAAACAGAAGATTGATACAATTCGCAAGGAGATCTCTACTGTTCAGATACTCTCCACACTTCCCACCTCATGCCCACAGGTACAATCTTTACTTCCCTCTTTCAACCCCACCACTATAGACGAGGTCGCTAAATTACTTGCCAACGTCCATCTTACCACCTGCGCTCTGGACCCTGTTCCCTCGCAAATGCTACGTTCACCCTCTGACTCTATTCTACATTCTCTAACCCACATCTTCAATCTCTCCCTCTCTTCTGGCATCTTCCCTAACTCTTTGAAACATGCACTAGTCAGCCCCATACTTAAAAAGCCCTCACTGGACCCATCCAATCTTGACAACCTACGTCCCATCTCCTTGCTCCCCTTTTTATCCAAACTCCTTGAACGTCTAGTCTACAACCGACTGAGCGTACACCTTGCTGATAATAACCTTCTTGATCCCTTTCAGTCTGGATTTCGTCCTCAACATTCCACAGAAACTGCTCTCCTAAAACTTACAAACGATATACTAACAGCCAAAACTAAGGGACACTATTCTGTGCTCCTACTCCTGGACCTCTCTGCCGCCTTTGATACGGTTGACCACCCACTCCTCCTCCAAAAACTTCACACCTTTGGTCTCTGTGACTGTACTCTTCGCTGGTTCTCTACTTACTTATCCAACCGTACCTTTAGCGTTACTTACAATTCTACTTCCTCCTCTCCGCTTCCATTCTCAGTTGGGGTCCCCCAAGGTTCTGTTCTTGGACCCCTCCTATTTTCAATCTACACCTCCTCCCTGGGTCAGCTGATAGCCTCCCACGGCTTCCAATACCATCTCTACGCTGACGACACTCAAATTTATTTCTCTACCCCTCAACTCACTCCTTCATTTTCCTCACGTATCACTAATTTACTATCGGATATATCACTTTGGATGTCGCACCACTTCCTCAAACTCAATCTATCTAAAACGGAACTTATCATTTTCCCTCCCCCACGTGCCTCTTCCCCTGATCTCTCTGTCAAAATTAATGGTACAACTATCTGCCCATCCCCACATGTCAAGGTCCTAGGAGTAGTCCTGGACTCTGAACTCTCCTTTAAGCCTCACGTTCAATCACTGTCCAAATCTTGCCGCCTCAACCTTCGCAACATCTCCAAAATACGCCCCTTTCTAACCAATGACGCCACAAAGCTCTTAATTCACTCCCTGGTCATCTCTCGCCTTGATTACTGCAATTCCCTTCTCATTGGCTTACCGCTGCATACTCTAACCCCCCTTCAATCCATCATGAATGCTGCGGCCAGACTTATCCACCTTACCAACCGCTCTGTCTCTGCTACTCCTCTCTGTCAATCCCTCCACTGGCTTCCGCTCACCCAAAGAATTAAATTCAAACTACTAACTACTACCTACAAAGCCATCCACAACTCTGCCCCCAGCTACATCACTGACCTAGTCTCTAAATACCAACCTAATCGTTCTCTTCGCTCTTCTCAAGACCTCCTACTCTCTAGCTCTCTCATCACCTGCTCCCATGCTCGTCTCCAGGACTTCTCCAGAGCCTCTCCAAGCCTATGGAACTCCTTACCCCAATCTATCCGCCTATCTCCTTCTCTACTAGCTTTTAGAGGATCCCTGAAAACCCTCCTCTTCAGAGAAGCCTATCCTACCCACACCTAACAACTGTATTTGCATTTGAGTCCATATGATCATCCCCCACAGCTACTACCCTTTGTTCCACTTGACCCTCCCTTCTAGATTGTAAGCTCTAACGAGCAGGGCCCTCTGATCCCTCCTGTATTGAATTGTATTGTGACTGTACTGTCTTCCCTGATGTAAAGCGCTGCGCAAACTGTTGGCGCTATATAAATCCTGTATAATAATAATAATAATAATAATAACTGTGAGGGCAGTGTACCGACTGGAGGAGTAGACATATCGCTGTTCCTAATTACTAGGAACAGCAGATCTGCCTCTCCTCTCCTGTCAGAACAGGGATTTGTGTGTTTACACACACAAATCCCCATTCTGGCTCTCTGGCCCACGATCGCGGGTGGCCGGCGGACATCGTGCAGTGTGCACCGGCTATGGCTCTTAAAAGAGCCGATGTACAGATAGGTCGATTCGCACAGGGAGTCAACCTGCCACCGTAAATGTACGTGAGCCAGTCGGGAAGCGGTTAATATTGTTTTGACCCTGGGTAAATATTATTTGGGGCCCACCGCACACACACAGACGGTGCAATTTTTTAAGTCAGCAGAGATCATGTGCTTCCACAGACTGCTGTCGAAGTCGCAACAAAGTCACGTGACTCATGTACATGCAGGGCAGAGAATAGAGGCAAATCGTGTGAACAAGTGGGAACAATAGTGTGAACAATAGTGGGATCTTGGGGAGCAGTCTGGGGCACGACATGATCCAGATAGAACACCTAGGGCCAGATTCACAAAGAGATACGACAGTGTATCTCCTGATACACCGTCGTTTCTCTGACTTAAACTGGTCCTATCTATGCGTCTGATTCATAGAATCAGTTACGCATAGATATGGCTAAGATCCGACAGTGTTACACTGTGTTACACTGTCGGATCTTATTTTCAATTTGAAAATGGCGCCGGGGGCGTTCCCGCTGATTTACGTTGAATAATATGTAAATCAGCGAGATACGTGAATTCACAAACGTACGCGGACCCGACGCAGTGTTCTTACGACGTTTCCGTAGCGGCTTTCCCGGTGTATACTTACCCCTGCTTCTATGAGGCGCAGCCAATGTTAAGTATATCCGCCGTTCCCGCGTCGAATTTCATTTTTTTTACGTTGTTTGCGTTAGTCGTTCTCGAATACGGATGGACGTCGTTTACGTAAGCGTCGAAACCACTGACGTCCTAGCGACGTCAGTGGGAGCAATGCAATTCCGCGGACGGCGCATGCTCATTTAAATCGGCGCTCGAACACGCCTGATTTAAATAGTACACTCCCCCTAGCCGCGGAATTTGAATTCCGCTGGGGGATTTACGATCCGCCGCCTCAAGTTTGGAGGTAAGTGGTTTGTAAATTACCCACTTGCCTCTCAAACTCAAGCGGATCTTAAATCAGGTAGATCGAGCGGATCTAAAGATCCGCTGATCTACGTGAATCTGGCCCCTAGAGTCTGTCCCATCAAATTTATATGTCTGGGCTGTCAACTTTGCCACGATTTTGTTCGTTTATAACTTTTACTAATACAATATATATTGTTTTCTTTTTTTTATGGCCTTCAATTTTTAATTTTAAACATCCTAAATATTCTACATACTTTATGTGCAGCGCGTCCTATAGCATTATTGCATCAACCTGCCTCTGTGCTATCCCTGGAGTATTTTGCAGGCCTGCTCAGCTAGGTCACAGGGTTGGAAAGCATCGATAAACTGCAGCTGTTAAACGTCAAACAGCTCCATAAATCACACAGGTTACTGACACAGTTTTATAATGTAGTGACTAGCAAGTTCTGAGAAGCCGTTTGGCTGCCATTTCAAGTTTTCACACGCCCTTAAATGTTCCCTGCAATGAAAAAAAAATCCATGCCTCCCTCTAATATTACATTGTAAATTCATCTGTGAAAAGAAAGACTTTATATGTTGAGGAAGACATGGTATAGCAAGATATACATCCCATCTTTCCCAGAAGAGTTGGGCAGTATGTGGCATTACTCAGCACCTGGCCCTGTCTATCAGAACTCTTTCTCCCTCCAAAAATAAAGTCACCTTGGTTTCAAAACAGGATTATGGAATCCTGAAGAAAATTCCAGTCTGAAAATAAAGGGGGAAGGAGGGGGGTGCTTATTTATTTCAGAATTATCATTACTAGTGACAAGGAACATACAATGGCATCTCCATATGCAAGTAATTAACCGCTTGCCAACCAGCCGCCGTCATTATACGGCAGCAGGTTGGCTCATTCCCACAAATCGGCGTAGCTGTATATCGGTCCCTTTAACAGTTATAACAGGCGCACCCATTGCATGGAGGGGGGGCTGATGCGCATGGCCGGCGGCCGCAGTGTCCGACGGCCAGCCACAATCACTCCACAGAGAGCTAGAACGGGGATCTCTCAATGTAAACTAACAGTCCCTGTTCTGACAGGGAAATACAGATTGATTGTCTGTTCCTAGTGATCAGGAACAGCGATCTCTCTCTACTGCCAGTCAGTACACTCCCCCCATAGTTAGAAACATCTCCCCAGGAAACATATTTAACCCCTTGATTTCCCCCTAGTGTTAACCCCTTCTCTACCAGTGTCATTTACCGTATTTATCGGCGTATAACACGTGTCAGCATATAACACGCACCCCAAGTCTAGGAGGAAAGTTTAAGGAAAAAATGTTTAGGAGGGAAGTTTAAGGAAAAAATGTTTAGGAGGGAAGTTTAAGGGAAAAATGTTTAGGAGGGAAGTTTAAGGAAAAAAATGTTTAGGAGGGAAGTTTAAGGAAACAAAAACTTACATTTTAAAAGCCCCTTATCAGTGTCCATCTGCAGCCTTGCACAGCATCCATCTGCAGCCTTGCACAGCATCCATCTGTAGCCTTGCACAGCATCCATCTGCAGCCTTATAAGTGTCCATTTGCAGCCTTGCATAGTGTCCATCTGCACCTTGCCCAAAATTGTAGCACAATGTCTTTTAAATTTAGCGCTGCGGAGATAAAAAGAGCCAGATGTCCTGTGTATTCGGCTCCTCTCGGCTCATCTCGCAGTCCTGCCCAGTCCCGCCCCTTGACCCAGCTCCTATGATGGACACAACAATGGTCCAATGGCGGGACGTGAAGGCTAGGAGGCAGGACTGGGCGTGACTGCGAGTGGAGCCGAGCCTAGCCGAGCACACAGTACACTCGGCTCAGCTCGGTCTACGTTGGCGACGCTCCCCCTATTTTAAGGGGAAAAAAGTGTGTGTTATACGCCGATAAATACAGTATATAGTAATTGGTGCATTTTTATAGCACTGATCGCTGTAAAAATGTCACTGGTCCCAAAGAAGTGTTAAACGTGTCCGATCTTTCCACCACAATGTCGCAGCCCTGCTAAAAATTGCTGATCACTGACATTACTAGTAAAAAATATATATATATAATAAAAATTTCATAAATCTATCCCCTATTTTGTAGACGCAATAACTTTTGCGCAAATCAATCAATATATGCTTATTGCGATTTTTTTTTACAAAAATGTGTAAAAAAATACATATTGGCCTAAACTGATAAAAAAATCTTTTTTTTGTTGTTGTTTTTTTTTTAATTGGGATATTTATTATAAGTAAAAAATTTATAATTTTTTTTCAAAATTGTCAGAATATTTTGTTTATGACGCAAAATATAAAAACTGCAGAGGTGATCAAATACCACCAAAAGAAAGCTCTATTTGTGGGGAAAAAAAGGACATCAATTTTGTTTGGGTACAGCTTCATATGACCGTGCAATTGTCAGTTAAAGTGACACAGTGCCGTATCGCAAAAAAGGGCCTGGTCATGGTAAGGGGGGAAATCTTCCAGAGCCAAAGTGGTTAAAGAGTTACTAAACCCACAAAATCAGTGTGTATATGCAATAAAGCATGCTTGTTTTACTCACTGTGGAACTTTAGGGTTAATCCTGCAGATTGTCTTCTCTGAGCATCCCCTCCTTCCACTGTCCCCAATCTATCTATCTCATAAGACAGAGCCTTTGGAGTCACTCTGCACATGCTCAGTTTGCTGTGTATTGCTTGAGAGTTCTTTTTTTCATGGGAGGGTGCATGTGATCGACACAGGGCCAATTACCACTGTCCAGACAGAGTGTCAGGGATCCTGCAACCTCATAGGACAATCAGAGTAGAATGAAAACTCCTTCTACAAGTTTTAACCAGACACTGTCACAAGACTGTTATATACTGCTGATGAGAAAATGTATTTAGCAGTTTATATTTACTAAAATAAATGCATTTCCATGTTCTGTGTACTGTGGGAGACCAGATATAGTGAATGCAGGGTCCTGTGCTTTGTATCCTTTTAATTACTTTTCCACTTGTTGTAGTTCTAAGTAGATACTGGCCAGGGTTTTAAATTCAAGTAAATGTAAATTTGACTCTTCTGAACCAAATTTTCCATTAGTGGAGCCTCTGTTGTCCACATAATGGATCCTTCACTTAAAGGGTCTCCTTTAAGTGAAGGATCACTTAACACAGTCTGTATCAGTGGCGCCCATTCTAATCTATGCGTCCGACCCTAATCTACATGCTGGGCGCCAGACGCATGGATTTCAATGTGTTTTTTTTTTTTTAAGCACATGATTAGAGCCTGAGGCTTCAAAAAAGGGCGGGCTTGGGGCGCAGAGCCCTGCGCCCCGAGGCCCACCCAGATGTGTGACAATAGCAAATTAATATTCGCTATTGTCTTCCTGATTCTTCTCCTGGCCAATCAGGAAGCGGGTCCAGCACTGTGCTGTCAAAACCAGGTACCCGCTTCACTCCCCAAAAAGGTGCCGAAAATAGAAGAGGAGGGGGGAAGGGCATAAAGCGGTATACAAGTGAAATAAAATGATTACTTCTTATTGTGTTTGGGTTGGATAGAGGTGGATATATCAAAATCTCTGAATCATAACATAACAAATACATTTTGTTCCATTTGTTACTGTTGGATGCACAAAATAACAAATTAGCACGTTAAAACGAATAATAGGGCAGTCTTCCGAAATAAATCTTTCCGAAATAACTTCCTAAAATATCAATCGATTCAAAACAACAAATATACAAAACCAATCTGAATATACAAAATGAATTCCACAAACGAATCATTCTTCTATAACGAATATGACGAAAGAAATGTATTTTCTGTCGTGCACATCTCTTCCCAACCATGTGCAGGGAAAATTAAAAAAACAGGATTTCTATATGCAAATTAATGATTGACTAAAGTCACACAATTTTACCTCATTTACTAAGCTAAGTGAAAATTGCATTTACAAAGAGAAAATGCACTTGAGTAAGAAAAAAATATTTTCGTTTAGTGAACCTCTAACCTCCTGTTGCATGTCCCCATCTCTAACCATTTCCTGTAACATTTCTATATTCTCTGAAGAAAAGAAAATATGCATGTTGGGAAGTAAGTTGACCACAGTTTATATAGGTAGCATTTACTGTATTATAACATTACATGCGCTGAGAGATACAAGTTATAAAATTGTTATATTAAATTAGGGATCGACCGATAACGTTTTTTTGGTGCAGATACAATAACGATATTTCGGCCACCTCTCCTGTCGATAGCCGATATTTTTGGCCGATATTTTGTACATTAAAAAAAAAAGTTACGCTTCCATTTTACATTTTTATGTTTTTAATCACTGTTATTGCCGTCACAAGGAATGTAAAGATCTCTTTTGACAGTAATAGGCATTGACAGGTACTCTTTATGGAGAGATTATAAGACCTCAAACTCCTTCTTTGCACTTCAAAGTATTCAAAACGTCAAGATCAGTGTTTTTGAATACTTTACTTTTTAAAACTGGCGCCTTTAAAGCGGAGTTCCACCCAAAATTGGAACTTCTGCTTATTCCACTCCTCACCCCCTTACATGCCACATTTGGCATGTCATTTTTTTTGGGGGGGAGTGGGGGCTTCAGGAGGAGTGGGACTTCCTGTCCCACTTCCTCCTTCCGCCGAGAGGCTGGTTAGGCGATTAAGCTTAATCGCCTACAGCAGCCCCTCCCTGTTGTCGGCGATCGCCTATCACACGTCACAGGTCCTAGGAGATCTCCTGTCCAATCAGACGATGCAGCGCCGCGCGCGCATGCGCAGTGGGTGCCCGGCCGTGAAGCCGAAAGCTGTCACGGCCGGGTGCCCACAGTTGAAATGAAGATGCCGTCGGGGAGGGGGGAGAGGAGCGGAGCCCCGACCGGCGCGTCGCTGGAACGCTGGAGCAGGTAAGTGTATGTTTATTAAAAGCCAGCAGCTACACTTTTTGTAGCTGCTGACTTTTAATAAACATAAAAATTGTCTGGAACACCCCTTTAAGATGCCAGTAATCCGGGAAGTGATGTGATGACATCTCTTCCGGATTACTAGATCCAAGACCCGAACAAGGCAGACATGCCGGCTGGTTGCTGGTGCCTCCCGGTGGGACGGGAGAGCCCATGCGAGCGGCGGGAGGCGGCTGGAGGGGGGGCATCCCCTCCTGTTGCTTGTAATAACAGCCGAGAGGCTGCTGAGTCGCGTCGGTTGCTATTACAATAAAGCCGACCATTCGCTCTAAACAATGGTACCGGGGTGATGCATGCAGCTGCATACATCACCCCGGTAAAATCCCTCAAATCAATATTGGTAATATCGGTCTAGTTTGAGACTGATACCGATTAAAAAAAAATGCTGATATCGGCTGCCGATAATCGGCCTTCCCGATAATCGGTCAATTCCTATATTAAATATGGTATAGAAAATAAGAGCTATAAAAATAATTGTCAGTCATCTTACGGTGGCCATACACGGCCTATTAAACATTATCAATGGGATGATATTAAGGGCCTCTTGCAGTTAGAGGGAGTCGATTATAGTGCAAAGGCCCAAATCTTCACATTTCTAAGTTGAATAAGAAAGGAATAAAGTATTGGCCAGCCTAAGGCACACCTGTGCAATAATCATGCTGTCTAATCAGCATCTTGATATGCCACACCTGTGAGATGGATGGATTATATCGGCAAAGGAGAAGTGCTCACTAAGGCTGGGTTCACACTACTACACTACTTTCATCCTACTTTGCTCTGCTACATTGGTCCTACATTTATCCTACATTGGTCCTACATCCATCCTACTTTCATGAACAGGATACTACTTTGGTCCGACTTCAATGATATTCAATGGGCCTGAAGTAGGATCAATGTAGGACCAAAAGTAGTACAGGGAGCATTTTCAAAGTCGGACCGACTTGTGTAGGATGCTACAAGACGCTCTCATAGGGAAACATTGAACACAGAGCAAAGTAGGATGAAAGTAGTGTAGTAGTGTGAACCCAGCCTAAGGCCCCTTTCACACTTGTGCTACTCCAAAGTCGTGTGATTTCGTGGCCGCGATTTTGACAAGACAGTCAAACGACTGTGGATCCGACTTTTCCCTATGACTTGAAGTACGACTTCAGTGAGCAGGGACACGACTTTGATACCCCAATAATTAGGGGGAACTCCACGGCATTTTTTTTTAAAACAAACCGGCATGGGTTCCCCTTTCATGAGCATACCAGGCCCTTTCGGTCTGGTATGTATTTTAAGGGAAACCCCCACACCGGAAAAACGGCGTGGGGTCCCCCCCAAAATCCATACCAGACCCTTATCCGAGCACGCAGTCCGGTCGGTCAGGAAAGGGGGTAGGGACGAGTAAGAGCCCCTCTCCTGAACCTACCAGGCCGCATGCCCTCAACATGAGGGGTGAGTGCTTTGGGGCAGGGGGGCCCTGCGCCCCCCACCCCAAAGCACCTTGTCCCCATTTTGATGAGGATAAGAGCCCCTTCCCGACAACCCAGGACATTGGTTGTCGGGGTCTGCGGGCAGGGGGCTTATCGGAATCTAGGAGCCTCCTTTAATAAGGGGGCCCCCAGATCCCGGCCCCCTATCCTATGTGAATGAGTATGGGGAAAAGTGTCAATAAAAAAACACATTACACTGGTTTTTAAAGTAATTTATTAGGCAGCTCCAGGGGTCTCTTCTTCTTTGGGGGTCTCTTCCGCCTTTTTCTCCCCTCTCCAGCCTCTTTTCCGCGCTCTCTGGTTCTCTTCCTGCTGTCCGGTCATCTTCTGTGGGATTCTTCTGCTCTTTTGCTCGCTCTTTTGCTAGCTCTTGCCCAGTCTTCTCCGTTATGTTTTTCCCTCTTCTTCTGATGTTAACACAACGCTCTCTCCCACTGTTTTGCTGTGTGCGCGGTGCACAACGTCTTATATAGGCATGGGGCGGCGTCAGCGGGTGATTCACCCGTGACCCCGCCCACTTATGACGTCACCACCTGGGGCATGATGGGACGGTGACGTCATAAGGGGCGGGTCACCGGATGATAAAAAAAATAATTGGTGTGGAGTTCCCCTTAATGCACAATTTGCATGCCAAAATTGGATCCATTAATACGGGATCCGACCTCAGAAAAAAAGTAGTGCAGAAACTACTTTGAAGTCGGCACGATATGAATGGTAGTAATTCAAAATCATGGAGAGTGACTTGTAATGCGATTTTGCAGTGCAAAATCGTTGGACAAGTTGTATAAATGTGAAAGGGGCCTTTGACAGGTTTGTTACCAATATTTGAGAAAAATAGTCCTTTTGTGTACATAGAAAAATTTGTAGATCTTTGCGTTCAGCTCATGATAAATAGGGGCAAACACAAAAGAGTGACGTTTATATTTTTGCTCAGTGTAGTTACCAGGCACTAGCAGGGAGTTTCTTTGTAGCAAGCTGGCTAAGACATTTGTGCATGCTTGTACATCTGTATGAACGATGTCCAGGTGCACTTACGCGTTAGAATGGCACATTTGTGTATGTGCATCATGGAGTGTCTCTAGAAGTGTAGGCATGCCCAGAGTTAGCATTGGCACCAGATGACCTATTTAAGAAACGTTCTAACTCAGTGTCAGTGCTGACTGGTTGTTACGTACCTGGGTGTGAGCCTGATGCATGGAGGGAGACCTCCTGTACAACTCCGGCTCGGAGACCACTGGAATGGGGACAGTGGTGGTAAGAGCACGGTGAGGTAAGGGTGCCTGTTCTGGTAGTTGCTGTTGGTGGAGCTGGAACTGCTGGGCAGGAAGCAGGTGATGCAGGTCAGCAGGGCAACAGATGCAAATCAGCAGAGAGGCTGATGCGAATCAGCAGAGCAGCAGATGCAGATCAGTGGAGCAGGTGATGCAGGTCAGCAGAGCAGCAGAGTCAGGCAGGCCGGGTCATACACTTCAGAGCAACAGCATAACGGCAGGCAGGAGAATAGTCGGAGTCCAGGCTGGATCTAAGAAATGGGTAATCAGGCAGAGAACTGAGCAGGGTCAAACAAGCCGAAGTCAGGACTGGAGATAGAAGCAAGGTCGGGAGAAGCCGGGTCATACACTGGAACAGGATGCTTCAAACAGGAAAAGGAATACAAGGGAACAGATGCAGATCAAGCCGCGAGGTGCAGCATCCCTACAGCGTCTTTTATAGGCTGCTGGGCGCCTAAGTGCGTCTAACGCGCGTGCATGAGCACAGGCGCGCGCAACGGCTGTATAGGTGTGTGCAAGGTCCGTGGTTGATGCATGCGCGTAGGTGCGAGCAACGGCTGAATAGGTGCGTGCAAGGTCCTAGGTTGACGCATGGGCGTAGGTGCGCGCCGAGCAGTACGTCCCTGATACTGGTGTTCAGCATCTTCCTGGCTTCCTGACATGTGTTCTGCATATACTTCTTGTTATTGACCCAGCTTCCTCCCTACCCGATTTTGGATTCTACTATGTACCTTTGCTCAACCAGTTTCTGACCTCAGTTTTGCTCCTGATTTTGATTCGATGTCCGATTGTGTACTGCATTGCCCGCTCCTTGCTGACTCCTCACCTAACACTACTGCTTGCACTTTCCACTGGATCTTCCAGGTTGGCATTTTCAGTTTTGGGTCCTGCAAGCTACATCCTCTGGCACTCATGTTCCTCCAGTCCCTTTGCACAATCTGTATCACTTTTTGGGGTGCATGGGCAGGAGATACAAGAAAGACTGCCCTCATCATCATGGCCTCTTATCATATACGTGACAGCCATGTTCTATTTTACCAAGGTAAGCAACAGAATGAAATCTAAAGTGGTTGCTAAGTGGCTGTAAGCTAAGTGGCTGCTATCACACAAACGTCCTGTTCTCCATCCCTTGAGTTTCCAGAATAGTCCCATGTTACTGTAGAGCTGTGTTTTTTTACTGGTAGCAATGGCAATGTAAAAAAGAACGTTGTAACAGTATATCTGGCAAACATAACTGTTAAAATTGTATTCTCTAATAACAGAAAAACTGTGTAAAATGTTCATAAAATATAAACATTCTAACATGGAAAGATTTGGAAACCATCCAAAAGCATTCATCTAGATATAAGCCCGGAATGCTATTCACTGCATTTATTTTGCTTTCATGGCCACTTATTTTTCAAACTCATGGACAAGCTCATATAAAGACTAAAAATATCTAGCTGAATTAATTTTAGCCAAACAGTAATCTATCCATCCAATCAGCTATTTCCTGACTGCCCATGGCTTTTGTCCAGCATAAGCATTAAGGTCTGCTCCTTTAAAATACCGTATATTGGTAGATAAACGTACCCATGGAAAAATGCCCACAATTAAAAGTTTTATATGTTATGCAAAAACATAAAAACGCAAAGCAAACAGAGAACACTGGAGACTGTGATGCTCAAAGATACATTGGGAAAGTATTTGCTGATTTGCTGACTTTATCTGCCTAGAGTTTGTATGTTCATTCTGTGTTTACATGCCTTTCTTCCAGTGATATTAAAACATACTGCAAGGTTAATTGTCTCCCACCCATATTGGCCCAGCTGCGTGTATGACTGTGGTTAGGATATTAGACCAGGAGAAGTGTTAAGGCATTCTTTGATAAATGGTGTTCTCTGTAAAGTGCTGTGAAAGATAACAAAAATGCTTTCCTTCTAGACATTTCAGCAGTGGAGGCTGGTGCTAAAAATGTTTTGGGGGGTGCAAACAAATTACATTTTTTGGGGGGGAAAAAACATCAATTGCAGCCACTGTGCCATCAATTGCAGCCACTGTGCCATCAATTGCAGCCACTGTGCCATCAATTGCAGCCACTGTGCCATCAAATGCAGCCACTGTGCCATCAAATGCTGCGACTGTGCCCATCAAACGCTGCCACTGTGCCCATCAAACGCTGCCACTGTGCCATCAAATGCTGCCACTGTGCCATCAAATGCTGCCACTGTGCCATCAAATGCAGCCACTGTGCCATCAAAAGATGCCACTGTCCCATTAAAAGCTGCCACTGTGCCATTAAACGCTGCGACTGTGCCATCAAACGCTGCAACTTTGCCCATCAAATGCTGCCACTGTGCTATCTAATGCTGTCACTGTGCCCATCAAATGCTGCCACTGTGCCAAATGCTGCCAGTGTGAGTGTGCCCCCCACCCACTCGCTGTCTTCCCGTCACTTACCCTGTTTTGTGGGGCAGCGGGTGACGGCGACGAGCGGGGTTCTCCATGTCTCCTGCATGCCCATCCTTTCCTCCCGTCAGGCGTTCAATACCGGCGCCTGTTGTTTCAGCCAATCAGGTGACAGGTAACCAGACCTAAGCAACCTGATTGGCTGGGAGATGGGTCAGTGTTAGGGAAGCAATGTATTCGGTTCCCTAACATACCACTGAGTAATCAGCGAATGCACAGCAGTGCGCCCGCTGTTTACCCTTTTGGAAGCCTATTAGAGCCCAAAGGCTCTAATCAGGAAGCCTATTAGAGCCTATGGCTCTAATCGGGCACTTCCAAAACACACCCACCACTGTAATTCATATGCCCGGCGCCCGACAAGGGGCCATGTACATAAATAGGGAGCGGCAGCGGCGACCATAGATAGATTCATGCAATGCATGAATCTATCTATGCGGGAGAGAGAGTGACAGGAAAGGGGGGCGGCGCTCCTGCTCCCTTTAAGGACGCACCGCCACTGCATTTCAGTATCATAACAAAAAAAAGTGCTGGCTATGCACTTTACAGGTAGTTACTAAAGGGCAATTGATACACATGATTGTGAATAATATAAGTGATTTGAAAAATTATTAATGTTGAATTCAAGGTAAAGCAATAATGCCAGTAGAGATAATTATACGTGAACATTTATGTCAAACACACCTCTGCATTGTTTGTGACAGTTAAGTGTTACTGATTTCTGCTGGGCTTTTCTGCTTGCACATCCAAGGGGAATGGTTTAAGTTTAATGGTTATAGATGAGAGCTTAACTGTTGATTTTTCATAAAAATTATGAATTTGCATATCAAGAACATCTCTGTTTAGTCTGCTTAGGCTGCACATTTTGGAAAAATAAGTTATGGGTTTTACGTAGCTGATGAAGTGGACTATAAAGTTACTGCTTTGTTGACATGCCCAGGGAATGGAAAGGTTCACTTTAAAGCATCCAGTTGTTGAGTCTCACAATATGTTCATATATTTACTGAAAGATAAGGGCCGTTTGCCAGCTTTAAATTTTTAACGGTGGTTGTGGTTTTATCATAGATTTACGAAATCCTGCAGTAAATCAGATGATGTCCTTAATTCCCCAGCTGTACACAGTAGCCAAGGCTACACAGGCAAATACAAGAATGTACAGTACGGAATTCTGAAAATTCTAAATCCGGGTCACTGGCTGCAATTTAATGGCTCTGCCTAATCTCTGCTAATCTTTCCCTTAATTCATAATGCTTGTAACATGTGAGATACTGTACCTTTGTATTGTTGTATTGTAAAATGTCATTAAACCCGTGGATGTTCAGAAGAAAATCACATCTTTAAGACCAGTATCTTTTCGTAAAAGATGAACATAAACAAGCAACTGCAGGAAAAATTCTGTGGAAGCGCTCATTCTCGCACCGATTTTTCGGCTTGTCGGAAAAACCTTAAAGGCCAATCCTTCTACCTTCTGGTAAATAAAGGTGTTAGCAGGACCTGATTCCCCACCAGCAATGGTCATGCTGGCCAAGGGAACTTCCCACCGTCCTCCTGTAACAGGAACACAATAGGGTACCATACCCTGTATTATGGAGGAACTCCAACATCTTGCTTACTTACATGCTCCTCGCCTGAGGCCCACCTCATGAAATAAATGAATTTTTCACACGATCAGCCTTTATATTGTTTTACCTTAACTGGAACTTGGGGCCAGATTCACGTAGCCCGGGCGCAACGATTTAAGTTACACCGCCGCAAATTTCCCAAGTTAGTGCCCGATCCACAAAGCACTTACCTGAAAATTTGCGGCGGTGTATCCTAAATCCGTCCGGCGCAAGGCGGGCCCAATCGAATGGGGCGAGTCCCATTTAAATTAGGCGTGCTCCCGCGCCGGACGTACTGCGCATGCTCCGTCGGGTAAATTACCCGACGTACATTGCGCTAAATGACGTCGCACCGACGTCATTTGCTTAGACGCTAACGTAAATGGCGTCCAGCGACATTCACGGACGTCTTACGCAAACGCCATTGATGTTTAAATTTCGACGCGGGAACGACGGCCATACTTAACATGGCTTAAGACAACTAGGGCTCAGCCCTAGTTTTACGCTGCGTAACTCGACGGAAACGATGTAGAGTTAGATCGACGGGCCGTTCGGACGTTCGGGGATCGCCGTAAGTATTCATTTGCATATTCTACGCCGGCCGCAATGGCCTCGCCACCTAGCGGCCGGCCTAGAATTGCATCCTTAAGATCCGACAGTGTAATTCAATTACACCTGTCGGATTTTAGGGCTATCTATGCGTAACTGATTCTATGAATCAGTCGCATAGTTAGAAACAGTAGATACGCCGTCGTATCTCGTTTGTGAATCTGGCCCAAAGTGCATAATTCTTTCCAACACAATTTCGCCACTGCCAATTTGCACCTGACATCAGCAACACTGTACAGTTCAATTTCAACTTTCAAATGTTGACCAGCACTTCAAGTTCCCCACTGTAGGTCTTTTTACACGTTCTTCAATGGGACCTATATGGGACCTACCCTGAAGGCTACTTTTTTGGACTGCAAGTACATGAAGCTAGAATCATAGTGGATCCCTAAACTGAAGCTTCATCCGTCCTTCCGCCCATCCTCTGGGGGATTTTACTACAGCTCAAGGATTACCTGCCAAAAGGATTTGTATTTTGCCTATTCATTCCTGAGGTTTAGACAGCTCTTCCAGAAAGTGCAGCAAGCCTGAAGACCTGACTTTTTTCTACTACAGCCAACCAGTCCAACTAGGTCTTGTCCTTCGCCCAGCGTGTGACCGGCATATTGATGAGCTCATGACTTTCACTTGGTTTACATTGTTGCTCTAAAATAATGCGTTTTAGAGGGCACTTTACTGCAAATCGCGAAAAGTAATGCCGCTAACACACAATCATTTTTCAGCATGTCCAAAAAACAAAGTTTTCCCAACTTCATCATTAAAACGACGTTGCCTACACACCATCGTTTTAAAAAAATGATCTAGCAAAGCTCGGTGACGTACAACACGTACGACGGCACTATAAAGGGGAAGTTCCATTCGCCTTTGGGCTGCTTTAGCTGATTCCGTGTTAGTAAAAGACGATTTGCGCTTTTCTGTCTGTTACAGCGTGATGAATGTGCTTACTCCATTATGAACGGTAGTTTTACCAGAACGAGTGCTCCCGTCTCATAACTTGCTTCTGAGCATGCGCGGGTTTTTTACGTAGTTTTAGCCCACACACGATATTTTTTTACAACCCGAAAAACGACATTGTTTAAAACGACGTTTACAAATGCAGCATGTCGAATTTTTTTTTGTCGTTTTTCAGAACCTGAAAAATGATGTGTAGCCCACACACAATCATTTTAAATGACGTTTTTGAAAAACTAAGTTTTTTTCATGCCGAAACATGATCGTGTGTACGCGGCATAACAGACTTTGGAAGGGGCAGGTGTGGCTGACTCAGGCTCTTAGCAGTGTGCTGAGAGGCTGAGCCAGCTGCCATAAAGCATCTGGGAGGATCCCAACATTATTGTCAGGATCCCACCAGAGCCTGGGGCAGCTCTGTGATATCAGCCAACAGCAGACTGTAGCTAGCTGTCGGCTGAATCTGGGTCACCACCTACAACCACCTTCATTTTGCCTTCCCCACTGATTCTCCAAAATGATAAAAAGTTAGCTGAAGTCTTTTAATTTCCCAGCAACGTATTTAGAGAAAGGGAAGTCTTGGTTTTGCACATGGCTGCTTTCCAAAAATAAGGTCTTCCTTGAAGTTTATGAGAATTATACTTGGCTGGCTACATTCTTTAGTTGGTTCACTGGAGTTTCTCTCTAAAGTTTTGAGTGAACACATACCCTGATGACAGTTGTAATGTTGCACTGTAAAAGGAAATACTGAGGTGCATTATGCTTCATGCCTTGTTATACCAAGTCATGTCATACAGAATATGGGTACTATTTATATAGCTGACAAGATTACAAGAGTATCTCCTGGCTGTGTAGAAGGAAAAATATGTCTGTGTGAATTGTGCTTTCATTAACCATAGACAGTTCTTTGATCATGGTTTCAGTGTTACTTTGGAATGATCCTTATTAAAGTACTAAACCCAGGACCCTGTATTCACTATATATGGTCTCCCACATTACACTGAACATAGAAATGCAATTATTTTAGAAGATATAAACTGCTAAATACTTTCTCATCGGCATTATATAGCAGTCTTGTGACTTCTCTCAGTGCCTGGTTAAAGCTTGTAGGAGGAGTTTTCATTCTCCCCTGATTGTCCTACGAGGATGCAGGACCCTCTGAACCTCTGTCTGGACAGTGCTGATCACGTGCAACCTCCCAAGGAAGAAAAAATTCTCTAGCATTACACACCATACTGAGCAGATTGCCCCCAATGCTCTGTACTGTCAGGAGATAGATTGGGGACAGTGGAATAAGGGGAGGACCAAAAAAGACAGGATCAAACAGCCTTTTTACATAATGCAGAGAATTAACCCCTTGGGTTCCACAGTGAGTAAAACAAGCATGCTTTTCTGCATATACAGACTGATTTTACTGTTGCAATTAACTGCTTGCCGACCAGCCTCCGCAGTTATACAGTGGCAGGTTGGCTCTGCTGGGCGAGATCACGTAGATCTACGTCATCTCGCCGAGCAGCCAATAGGGGCGCGCGCGCGCCTCCCGCTTGCCCCTGACACCGACACATGTGCCCGGCGGGCACAATCACCGCCGGGCACCCGCGATCGCTCGTTACAGAGCGAGAACCGGGAGCTGTGTGTGTAAACACACAGCTACCGGTCCTGTCAGGGGGAGAAATGCCTGATTGTCTGTTCATACAAATGATCAGTCATTTCCCCAAGTCAGTCCACCCCCCCTTCAGTTAGAACACATCCAGGGAACATACTTAACCCCTTCATCACCCCGTAGTGTTAACCCTTTTCCTGCCAGTGGCATTTTTATAGTAATGAATGCATTTTTATAGCACTGATCGCTATAAAAATGCCAATGGTCCCAAAAATGTGTCAAAGGTGTCAGAAGTGTCTGCCATAATGTTGCAGTACCGATAATAATCGCTGATCGGCGCCATTACTAGTAAAAAAAAATATTAATAAAAATGCCATAAAACTATCCCCTATTTTGTAAACGGTATAACTTTTGCGCAAACCAATCATTAAACACTTATCGCGATTTTTTTTTACGAAAAATATGTAGAAGAATACGTATCAGCCTAAACTAAGGAAAAAATATGTTTTTTTATATATTTTTGGGGGATATTTATTATAGCAAAAAGTAAAAAATATTCATTTTTAAAAAAATTGTCGCTCTATTTTTGTTTATAGCGCAAAAACTAAAAACCGCAGAGGTGATCAAATACCACCAAAAGAAAGCTCTATTTGTGGGAAAAAAAGGACGCCAATTTTGTTTGAGTGCCATGTCGTATGACCGTGCAATTGTCAGTTAAAGCGACGCAGTCCCTAATAGCAAAAAGTGGCCTGGTCTTTGACCAGCAATATGGTCCGGGGCTTAAGTGATTAACAATTGTGGCTGTGATAATAAAGTATAAGTGGCATAAAAATCTGTGAATAAATACATCAAAAATGGAGCAGACAGAAGTGGTAACAGCTGTGCATGGCAACCAATCAGCTTCTATCTTCAACTTGTTCAGTAAGGCCTGGTTCACACCTATGCAGGTTTCAGTTTGCATATTCCAGGTGCATTTTGCGTTTTTCAATACACGTTTTTGATACATTAAAGTCTATGGAACCAAAAACCTGAAAAAAAGTCCCTGGCCTTTTCCATAACATGCACAGATGTGAACATGACCCATAGGAAATCATGTTAAATGGACTGTAGTGTGTTTCTGCAAAACTAAAAATGCACTAAAAAATGCATCGGTGTGAACCAGGCCTTAAAGAGGCTGTAAAGGTTTGTGTTTTGTTGTCACCTTAATGCATCCTATGCATTAAGGTGAAAAAACACCTGGCAATGACAGCCCCCACAGCCCCCCGTTTTACTTACCTGAGCCCATTCACCTGCTGTGCTCATCCCCCAGCATCCTCTTCTCCAAGGAGTCTGGCCGTTGATTGCCTAGATGGGAAAGATTGATAGCAGCGCAGCCATTGGCTCGCGCTGCTGTCAATCATGGGAGCATGCCCGCAAGCTAACCCCCTTGGGAGAGCGTTTCCCATGAAGGGGGTTAGCTCTTGCGTGGAGGAGCCAAGACAGCCACCGAGGGACCCCAGAAGACAAGGATCGGGGCCACTCTGTGCAAAATGAACTGTACAGTGGAGGTAAGTATAACATGTTTGTTATTTAAAAACAAAACAAAAACGAAGCCATACAACCCCTTTAAGCTTTGAAAATGAATAATTTTTTTAATGATTTGCACACATAGACATAGTTGGTAACATACCTCCCTCCTGCATCCTCCACAGTCTGTTGATAGGGAGTTGCGATGGAATGGGAACTGTGAGAAAATTGTATCTAAACCACAGCTCATTAAACTGTGTGTTACCTTCTATACTGATATAAAAACAGCTTGCATACCAATCATTCATACTGGTAGCAAATTGCTGTTTATTCTTAAAAAAAGGCTTGAACAGATTACAGTATACATATTTATATATAAAGTATAATAGTCACTTGCAATAGGCAAAATAAGCACAGATGATACAGTGCATAAAAATAACACTGTTTAGCACTAAGGCCTCGTACACACGGACGAACTGTCCGCTGAAAACGGTCCGCCGGACCGTTTTCAGCGAACATGTCCGCTCGGAGATTTCTGTCTGATGGTTGTACACACCATCAGACAGAAATCCGCGGCGACGTGCGCGGCCCTGGAAGGTCAATGCTTCCACGCATGCGTCAAAATCACTTCGACGCATGCGAGGGCTTTCGGCCGAGCGGACATGTCCGGTGAGTCTGTACAGACGACCGAACATGTCCGACGGACAGGCTTCCAGCGGACATGTTTCTTAGCATGCTAAGAAACATTTGTCCGCTGAAAACCTGTCCGATCCGCCGGAAAATTTTCCGGTCGGACGTACAGACGACCGAACATGTCCGCTGAAACTGGTCTGCGGACCAGTTTCAGCGGACATGTTCGGTCGTGTGTACGGGGCCTAAGACTTTGAAGTGCTGGTGGTCTGGGTTTAGTTCCTAGCAAAAACACTCTGACTTCTCCAAAAGTTCTAGTTTCCTTACACATAAAAAACTTTTGTAGGTTAGGTTTTTTTTTCAGTGGGGACATGTGGGAACACGGGGGAACGCAGTTCCGACACCTTCAGTACTGAACGTATGCAAAGGCATGGAGTGCTGAGGTATGCTGGAGGGTCCATGGCTGCTGGGGGATCTATCGTTCCTGAAGAAGCTCTATTTTTACATGGCAGTCTATTATTGTTGCTGACGGGGGATTTATTGTTGCTGGGGAAGTATACTTATGTTGTTGGGGGAGTCAATTGTTGCTGGAAGTGATCTACTGCTGAGGAAGGGGTCTATTGTTGCTGGCTGCAGGGGAATCTTTTGTTGCTGGGCAGCATCTACTTTTGCGTGGCAGTCTATTGTTGCTGAGGGGTGTCTATTGTAGCTGGGGTGGTTTATTGTTTCTGAGGAGGGATCTATTGTTGCTGGTTGGGCTTATGTTGTGGGGGTGTGCATTTTTGCTGGAAGGGAACTACTGTTGAGTAGTACTGTGTCTGTTGTTGCTGGCTGCTGGAGAGTATATTGATGCTGGGCTGGATGCTGGGGGATCAATGTTTGGGTCTATTGTTGCTGGGGGAATCTACTGTTGCTGGGAGGGGTCTATTGCTTCTGGCTGCGGGGGATCTACTTTACTGCTTTTCTTAACCACTTAAGACCCGGACCAATATGCAGGTTAAGGACCCGAGGTGGTTTTACAATTTGGCCCTGCGCTGCTTTAACTGGTAATTGCGCGGTCATGCAATGTTGTACCCAAACAAAATTTGCATCCTTTTCTTCCCACAAATAGAGCTTTCTTTTGATGGTATTTGATTGCCTCTGCGATTTTTATTTTTGGCGATATAAATGGAAAATATTGTAAAAAAAATATATTTTCTACTTTTTGTTATAAGAAAAATCTAATAAACTCAATTTTAGTCATACATTTAGCCCAAAATGTATTCGGCCACATGTCTTTAGTAAAAAAAAATGTCAATAAGCGTATATTTATTGGTTTTCGTAAAACTTATAGCGTCTACAAACTAGGGTACATTTTCTGGAATTTACACAGCTTTTAATTTATGACTGCCTATGTCATTTCTTGAGGTGCTAAAATGGCAGGGCAGTACAAAGCCCCCCCAAATGACCCCATTTTGGAAAGTAGACAACCCAAGGAAATTGCTGAGAGGCATGTTGAGCCCATTGAATATTTTTTTTTCCAGTGATTGAAGGGACAAGAAGGGACTCAGAAGGGGACGGTTCCTGCACCTATTCTCTGAGAAAAAGCCCTTAATGGCTTCCAAATGATCTGTTATGAGTATTAATCTGGCACTGACAATTTACGCAGTGCTTTATATTTTGTACTTTCACGTGAGTCCCTGATCTCAAGGATCTTAAAATGGAAGGTCCCTAGCTAACATATAGTCTTACACTAAACATACAACGGCTGGGGGGCGTGGCCAGCGCGGCATGTGAGCAGATGCTTTGTCACAGAGCTCCCGCAATGACCTCATAATTGATCCGGTTTTCGTCTTAGTGAGACACTCGGTTTTGAATGTACGACACGGGGGAACATCTGCTTTAACACCTGCTGACATCTTCCCTCAAACAGTGGTGATGCTGATCCATGGCAACCAGGTAGATGGCCCGTGTCTACACAGAAAGCGCGTGGTGGGGAAAAATCCAAGGAGGGGTGAGTAAACAACTTAAATACCCCAAAGACTGGACCGGAGAACCCCCCAGAGATATGCGATACTATGCCCAGAAGGTGGCAGAGAAATCTGACCTGGCTGGCATGCATGATTTAGACGCTGGAACAGAACCCTGTGACCCTGACATGGAGGAGGGGGAGAAAGGGCAGGGAGCACCCTCTATGATGGATCAGGCTGATAGTCACACTGATATACTAGAGGAGTCAGAGGACCCTTGAGAGGAGGGGAAGAACAACTGACCCTAGCTGCAATCCTGCAAGCTGTGAACAAATGTAGGGCCTCAGTGAATAACCTACAGGAATGCTTTGGGGGTTTAAAGGAGTAGGTCAGCCTGATCAGACAGGACTTACAAAAAATAAGAGAGAGAACCACAGCAGCAGAGGGCAGAATCAGTGTTCTACATTATAAACTTCCCATTATGTTTAGAGAGTTCCAATCCACTACACACCTGGCTAAAGCCACGGATATGCACGCTGAGGACTTCAAGAATCGCCTAAGGCGCAACAATGTGAAAATAGTGGGGTTACCTGAAAAGGTGCAGGGCCGGGACCCCACTCAATTTGTGGAGTAGTGGATGACTGATATCTTTGGTAAAGAGGCCTTCACACACCCGTATTCGGTGGAGAGGGCTAATAGAGTCCCAGCCAGACCATTACTGCCGGGACACCCTCCCCGCCCACTATTGGCACACTTGCTGAACTACAGGGACAGAGAAATTATCCTAAGGCTAGCCAGAGAAAAAAGAAACATCCAGTTTGACGGCACAAGAGTCTGTTTTTACCCTGACTTCTCAGCTGCAGTTCAGAAGAGTAGGTCACTCTTCTCTGAGACTAAAAAAGGCCTGCAGAAGCTACAGGCCTCATATGCAATGCTTAACCCAGTAAAACTACGCATCACCTTAAGGGGACAAACTCACTTCTTTGAACACCCTGCTGAAGCCTTGTCATGGATAAATGGAAACGAGAACATGCTTCGGCAAGCTCAGAGGCCTATGACGGAAGAGAATTGAAGCCCCTGAACGCTGCCAAATGCTATGTCGTGTCCTCCTCGGGGGGAATTGTCGAAAGCATACAATAATTTACTTCACAACATGCAAGTTTGGTACTGAGTTTATTCATGGAAATCTACAAATGGTGTAAACAGTACACAGCTCAAATGGTGTACACAGTACACAATACAGTACAGCCGTAGTACTACACCACCAGAAGTGTAGTTGCTACTACACTTCTGGTGGTGTACATAGTATCTAATACAGTGTAGTGTGGTGTTGCAAAACAAAATATACATCATGTCCAGAAGGCCACCAAGGATAGGCAGACGCTCACAAGCCACTAAAAGAGGGCAAGCAGGCTCTGTGTCTGCAGTAAACAGTGCTGGTCATGGACATGGTGCATCCTCTGCGGGTGGCTGTGGGGCAGGTTTGTCCTTTTTTTCTGCTGCTGGCCGCTTTATTGAGCCAGAACATGCAGAAGAGTTGGTGGATGTTGGTTGCAGGGTCGAGGAAGGGAGTAACGTAATCCTAGAGAGAGAGGGTGCCCAAGAAGGACAAGAAACTGGCAGTCATGTTCCCCCGGCTGCAGCATATTGCCAAGTTTGCTCCAGTGACAAGGTGGGAGGGGATGATGAGGTCATTGACTCTACTTGGGTGCCTGATAGAAGAGAGGAGGAGGAGTTCCTTGATGTGAGCCTTTTTTGACACTTGTACAACAGATCGCACCGTTTAACAGGGGCATGTAATTTAAATTCTAATATTTCACAGCAGGGCCCATTCCTGCGCCCACCAAGAGTAACTGTGAGGGCTTACAGTGTTGTGGTACCACCACTAAAGGCCCAATTTTTCTGCCCCTCTTTAACAGGGGTGTGTGATTACAATTCTTGATCTAAAAATTCAAAGGCAGGCCCGTTCCTGCGCCCACCAAGAGTAACTGTGAGGGCTTACAGTGTTGTGGCACCACCACCACCAAAGGCCCAATTTTTCTGCCCCTGTTTAACAGGGGCATGTAATTACAATTTTTGATATAGTATTTCACAGCAGGGCCCGTTCTTGCGCTTACTAAGAGTAACTGTGAGGGCTTACAGTGTTCTGATATCACCAACACCTAATGCCGCGTACACACGATCATTTTTCGTCATGAAAAAAACAACGTTTTAAAAAAAAGGAAATTTAAAATAATCGTGTGTGGGCTTCACATCATTTTTCAGGTTCTGAAAAACGACAATTTTTTTTTCTCGAACATGCTGCATTTTTTAACAACGTTTTAAACAATGCCGTTTTTCGGGTTGTAAAAAACGATCGTGTGTGGGCTAAAACGACGATAAAAAAACACGCATGCTCAGAAGCAAGTTATGAGACGGAAGCGCTCATTCTGGTAAAACTACCATTCGTAATAGAGTAAGTACATTCATCACGCTGTAACAGACAGAAAAGCGCGAATCGTCTTTTACTAACAGGAAAGCAGCTAAAGCAGCCCCAAGGGTGGCGTCATCCGCATGGAACTTCCACTTTATAGTGCCGTCGTACATGTTGTACGTCACCGCGCTTTGCTAGAGCATTTTTTAAAAACGATCGTGTGTGGGCAACATCGTTTTAATGATGAAGTTGGAAAAAACTTTGTTTTTTTCATGCCGAAAAATTATCGTGTGTACGCGGCATCAGGTCCAATTTTTTGCAGAGTATATAGGGCAGGCCGTATAGTATATATACTGCTGTTCAGAATATGTAGTGCTGGGGGACCTCCTCGCCATTTTTTTTATTATTTGGGTGCGGAGTTCCCCTTAATATCCATACAAGACCCAAAGGGCCTGGTAATGGGCTGGGAGGGAGGAGGGGGGGCACCCATGCTGTTTTTCTCAATAAATTTCATCTATATTGCCGGGACCCGACAATACATTACAGCCGGAAGCAGTTTTAAATGACTTTTTTCTTTTAGAAATTTTATTTTGCTGTGGTATTTCTCTAAACACGGGAAAACTGTGCCACTTTACAGGCATACTATAGACACCCCCAGGCACGATATTTAAAGGAATATTTCATTTTTATTGTTTCACTTTAAGCATTATTAAAATCACTGCTCCCGAAAAAAATGCCTTTTTTTTTACTCTTTTTTTGCATTGATACATGTCCCCTGGGGCATATAAGCCTTTAAAATTAGCACTTTTGATTTTTCACATTCGTGTCCCATAGACTTTAACGGTGTTCCCGCGTTCGAACAAACTTTTTGCCTGTTCGCATGTTCTGCTACAAACCAAACCGGGGGATGTTCGGGTTCATTCCTAGTTCGATGTCCCTGGTTTAGTTCCAGTAGATTTGGTTTATAACTCAGGGCCGGCCCTACCATGGGACCCGATGGTACCATTGTACCAGGCAGCACTTTCAGGGGGGGGCGGAAATTGCCATTCCATTCCACCAGCTCCGCTCTCCACTCCACTGTGGGGCTAATTGCCGCCCCACTGCTCCTCCCGTTCCGCTCTCCGCTCCACTGTGGGGCTAATTACATGAATAGAGCCATAACAGGTCCTTTTTATACTCCTATACATGTAAACAACCATAACAGGTCCTCTTTATACTCCTATATACATGTATAGAGCCATGATAGGTCCACTTTAGTTATCATAATATAAAATAATGGACGTGAGGGCATTTTGGTGGGCGTAATTATTTTGGGGGGGCAGCATCTCATTCTTGGTACCAGGCAGCACAATGTCTTGGGCCGGCACTGTTATAACTGCAAATTATAGTATTGAAAGAGTATCCATCCGTCCAGTCATATCTATGTATCCCATTTAGTGATTGTATAGATCTACATGAGGAGACCGAATGTTGTATGATTCGGCTATAGAGATAACACTGGATGAGAAACAGAGATACAGTGGTGCAAAAGTTCCTTTTTTTAATGTGTGTTATACCCTAAAGATTATGTGTAATGGTTATGCTCTGGAACATGTATGTTATATTTCCTATGCTCAATAAAACCTTCTTTGTTTAAAAAAAAAAAAACATACAAGGGCCAAATTTGAGAGGAACCTACCAGCATGTTTTTCGAGTGTGGGAGGAAACCAGCGTACTTAGAGGAAACCTAAACAAGCACAGGAAGAATGCAAACCTCAGGCAGGTAGTGTACTAACTGAGCTTTGAACTAAGGTCCCTAGTGCTCTATGGCAGAAGTACTTACCACTAAGCTCTAAAATTAAACTGTAAACCCTTTTGACTGATGAGAATAGTTAGGCGTAATCTGTAAAGATGTGTGGCTCTGCATAAATTAACAAAAATAAATAAAATGGGCTTGTAAATCTGAATTACAACTTGGTGTATAAAAAATAAGAGAAATCAATAAAATTTGCAGTTATATGTCAATGGTCAATTTAGCTGATTGTAGATGAAGTTAATGTGGATGGGGGTTTTGGCTCCGACTAGATACAACCTAAGGTCCCCCAAAATGCATTTGTTAATAACACCCAACATACTCACACATGACACATATACTGTAAATATAACAACATAGCGATGCTTCCCTCAGTTTAATAAGGATGAGAGTGTTAAAGGTTGTTTTTTATGAAGGTCAAAGATATTCCCCAGCTTCCAATATAAGCCTGGCAGAGTTTACTATCTCTGCTTGTCCTATTGATATGCCACTGTAAAGTCATTTCTGTACACCCACATCCGGACATCCAAATGAAAGTAATTGATACAGAGCTACAGCTTGATATAGCTTGACATTCTCACTTATGGATGATAAGAAATACTATCCAATCACTAGTTACCTAGGGCCAGATTCACGTACAAGAGCGCCGGTGTAACGTAACCCGTTTACGATACACCGCCGCAAGTTTCGAGTTTTAGTGCCCGATCCACAAAGCACTTACCTGGAAACTTGCGGCGGTGTATCATAAAGACGTCCGGCGCAAGGCGGGCCAATTCAAATGGGCGTGTGCCAATTAAATTAGGCGCGCTCCCGCGCCGGACCTACTGCGCATGCTCCGTTTCGCAATTCCCGTCGTGCTTTGCGCGCAGTGATGTCATTTTTTCGAACGGCGACGCGCGTAGCATAATTCCGTATTCCCGGACGGCTTACGCAAACGGCGTTCATTTTTAAATTTCGACGCGGGAACGACGGCCATACTTTATACAGCAATACAATTGCTGTGTAAAGTTAGGGCACCTAAAACGACGACTAACTTTGCGACGGGAAACTAGACTAGCGGTGACGTAGCGAACGCGAAAATCCGCCGTGGATCGCCGTAACTCCTAATTTGCATACCCGACGCTGGTTTACGACGCAAACTCCCCCCAGCGGCGGCCGCGGTACTGCATCCTAAGATCCGACAGTGTAAAACAATTACACCTGTCGGATCTTATGGATATCTATGCGAAACTGATTCTATAAATCAGTCGCATAGATAGAAACAGGGATACGACGGCGTATCAGGAGATACGCCGTCGTATCTCTTTTGTGAATCTGGCCCCTAGTTACCTGTAGCAGTGCAATTGTGAGCTATGGAAGAGGGGGATCATAGATGTTACCAGGCAGTTTTGACATCAATACTTTCAGCATTTAAGGCGGTATGTACTTTTATCTGTTAATTTTAGTGTTATGCCACATACACACGATTGAAACATTCCAACAACAAAACCGTGGATTTTTTTCCGACGGATGTTGGCTCAAACTTGTCTTGCATACACATGGCATTGGTTGCACAAATATTGTCGGAAATTCCGATCGCCAACAACGCGGTCACGTACAACACGTACGACGGTACTATAAAAGGGAAGTTCAATACCAAGTGAGCCACCCTTTGGGCTCCTTCTGCTAATCTCGTATTATTAGAAGTTTGGTGAGAGATGATTCGCGCTTTTCAGCCTCGTGCTTTTCAGTCCGTTACTGCTCTTCAGAAATAATAAAGAAATCAGTCAGTCAGAAATCTGTGTGAATATCAGCAGCAAAACAACTTCATTATTCTATCATTATAAAGAAGAAGAGAATGCACTGCATTAAAAGATAAAAAAAATTGCAGCGTGACGAATGTGCTATCTCCATTATGAACACTATTTTTACCAGACCGAGCACTTCTGCCTCGTACTTGATTCAGAGCATGCGTAGAATTTTGTGCGTCGGAATTGTCTGCACACACTCGGAATTTACGAGAACGGATTTTGTTGTCGAAAAATTTGAGAATCATCTCTCAAATTTTGGCAAATGTCCGATTAAGCCTACACACGGTCGGAATATCCAACAACAAGCTCCCATTTGTTGTCGGAAATTCCGATCGTGTGTATGGAGCATTAGGAGTTCCTCACATGTAGCTTTAGAGCCTAGTTTTAGGTTAAACAAAAAATACAGCACGGTATGGTACTTACAAATTATTAGAAATGTCCTTGTGCTGATGCCAGCTGTCATAGCTATAATCTTCTGTCATTTGCACTTACCTTTTTACTTACCTAAAAATCCTACCAAGCTCTGCTCTGCTATGTCAGGTTAAGGAGGGAGCCATAGGCTAATTATCAGCTGTAAATTAGATTTGAACACAGTCAACCTAACAAAGGGTTAAATAACTCAGGGCTTGGGTTGTAAATTGCATGTTAATGCACTTCTATCCCTTACTTTTTACATCTTTTCAAAGCTATAGAAACTGCTTATAGAGTCATATGAATAAATATGTTCCTAAGAGTATATGCATGAAAGCCCATTTTAGCGGACGTGTGAAGCCATGGGCAGGGCCGGCCCTACCATGGGACACAATGGTACCATTGTACCAGGCGGCACTTTCAGGGGGGTGGCAAATTGGCCCTGCCACCTCCTCTCTGCCACTCACCCCTGCCACCTCCTGCCTGATACCATCCCGTACCGCGCGCTGCGCTGTAAGGCTAATTGCCACCGAGGCCAGGGTGTAGTGTGGATGCAGGGGCGGCCCCCCTTCTTCCCCGCTGCAGAGGAGAGAGGAGGAGGGAGAGGAGAGATGCCTCTGCTCAGGCTGCTGGAACTCTCAGTTAACACTGCACTGGTCACAGCCTTCCGCTCACCTCAGCCGCTGAAAGGAGACAGACCTTCCCTGACACCGGCGGCTACCGGGGTGCTTCCCTTCATTCGGGGGGTAGACCTGAGCGACAATGACTTCAAGGTGAGACACCCCCCTATCCCTGGTATGAGGGGGGGAAGGCTCAGACATGGCAGGACTTCCAGGGACACCCTCTGCTCAGGTCCCTGGCCTATAATATAATATGAAATGTATTCCTATGGTGCTGTCATAGGCTGTGGTGCTGTACAACGTTGACAAGGCAGACAGACTAGGAAGGTGTTGCCAAAGTGGAGTTCCTACAGAAACAATTCTATTTGGAGAGAGGGCTAGAAACATTCTGTGTCCCCACTGGGGAGATTTACCCTCACTTCCTCGTCTTGGTGACAACACTGGACATGGTCCCCACTGGGCAGATTTACCCTCACTTCCTGTCTTGGTGACTACACTGGACATGGTCCCCACTGAGCAGATTTACCCTCACTTCCTGTCTTAAGCCTTGTACACACGATCAGATTTTCTGACAGGAATTGTGCGATGACAGGTTGTTGTTGGAAAATTTGTACGCTCCATTGTACAATTGTTGTCGAATTTTCCACGGGCAAATGTTGGATAGCATGCTTTAAAATTGTTTGCCAACAATTGTGTATCTATCTTTTGTATCCATCCATCCAACATCAATGCAACAACTTCCAGCCCTCTGCCAATCCTCTCCTACATGTAAAAATCATCTTTTTAGTTTATTTTATTATTTATTTATTTATTTTTACGAGAAAATTGCTCAGAACCCCCAAACATTATGTATATATATTATATTTTTTAACAGAGACCCTAGGGCAGTGATGGTAAACCTTGGCCCCCCAGATGTTTTGGAACTACATTTCCCATGATGCTCAACTACAATGCAGAGTGCAGGAGCATCATGGGAAATGTAGTTCCAAAACATCTGGGGTGCCAAGCTTTGCGATCACTGCCCTAGGGAATACATTTTTTTTGTAAATTTTTTCCCCTAAAAATTGCACGTGAAAAAAACAAACTTGAATGCAAAAAAACACAATATATAACCCAAAAATTATGTTGCTTGTTTAGAGTTACAAAAGAGGTCTAGAATTATTGTTTTTGCTATAACGTTTGCGGCAATACCTCACATGTGTGGTGCGAACATCGTGTACAAATGTAATGTGACCTACATTCACTTCTGCGCACAAGGGGACGGGGCAAGTTTAAAAAAAAAAAGAAATGATTTTTTTATTTTTACACAGTCCCTTTTAATTGTTTTTTGATCACTTTTATTCCTATCACAAGAAATGTAAACATCCCTTGTGATGAAATAAGGCATAAGGCATGACAGGTCCTCTTTATACTTCTATACATGAATATAGCCATAACAGGTCCTTTTTATACTCCTATACATCTAAACAACCATAACAGGTCCTCTTTATACTCCTATATACATGTATAGAGCCATAACAGGTCCACTTTAGTTATCATGATATAAAATAATGGATGTGGGGGCATTTTGGTGGGTGGGATTTTTTTTTGGGAGGGGGCAGCATTTCATTCTTGGTACCAGGCAGCACAATGTCTTGGGCCGGCACTGGCCATGGGTCTACTTTCTCTGCCTCCCACTCAGCTACACAGTGAAATACACACCTCAGGTGAAATGGACTTACCTTAGGCACACGCCAGCAACCCTTATGGGAAAAATTGGGCGTCAGAAACCACCCGCCTCACCCCTGTGAGAACAGGGGCCTCCCTCAGATTTCACCATGCTTCCCTGCCTTCCACCTCACAGGGCATTACTGCCGATCCTCCAGGCCCACTGGCAATCCTCCCAGCTACTACTACCTGAGCCTTATTTAACCAATACAGTGCTGAATGACAGACACTTTTCTGCAGAACATCATACGCAGCATCTCTACTGAGGTGGGTAAGCATGCTCAGGAACGTAAGGAAAGAAATTGCTTGGGGAGAGAACAGACCATGTGGAAACCAAATTTGATGATCTTGTGCAATATGTCCATGTATTAAATGAAAATAACTCCAACAAGAGGATCTGGCGAATAGAGAATGGCAACAGAATCTCTGCATTAAGAGGGTCCCTGAGCTAGCGGGTGACACGGAGCTCCACTCCTATTAACTGGCCTTTTCTACTACTTTGGCCCCAAATATCCTTGATATAGACTGGCATCTAAATCACACCCACAAATCCTTGGGCCCTAAACCACCAGCAAAAGCGAGACCGATAAATATTATAGTCCGCTTCCATTATTATGAAAGCAAGGAGGTACTTTTGGCTAACACTTGCAACAAATCAGTGATTGATTATAAAGGTGAGAGAAGATACAGATCTTCAGTGATCGCTTTCCTATAACCCTTTGCAAAGTTAGGCATCTTGTGGCCTATCACCTCACATCTTCAGAAAAACTGCATACAGTACATTACAGCTGGGGCCTCCTCTTTCAGTTAATTATCACAAAGGATGGTTCTCAAAATAGCATTCTTGAGCCTACGTGAAGGGAAAGCATTCCTCCACAACCTGGGTCTGCCACTGTTACCAGATGACGCCATGACTATTCCACTGCCCATGCCTCGTCCACCTGCAACTCCAAGTAAGATTTGGACTCTGGCTAAACCTAAGGCCAAGAGACATCTCCCTATGCCTCAATGCACCTCACCAACCACCCAAGCAACCTACATGAAACCATAGGGTAAGACATGCCCATAATTCTTATTACTTTTGAAATGTAGTTGTTCAGGCCATATTACCAGATCTATTTATGAATACCCTCATGTTTCCATGAGGACTTTATTATATATAATTGTTTGTGTACATTTTTCTTTTTTATGAGAAAGTAGACAATTGCTTCCACCTTGGAGTCGTTATCCCAGTGCACCCCCCTTTTGCCATGGTTCTCTCCATGCTATCCTGAGTTCTGTGGGGTTTTGTTTTAACTTACTTTATATGTTCTTTGTGTCTCTTCAAGGCCATGATCCTATTTACAGTTACCTATTTATATGTAGCGCCTATGTACTTACAGTACTGGTGCTAGTAGGTCAGAGTGTAGTTAAACTCTGACCCAGATTGTTAGTAGCAAAATGCGGTCTCTGTCTCAGCTTGGGTGTGCTGTGAGTCCATTCTGATGTACTGGGGTGTTTTTTCAGCCCCAGTACTGCAGGTGGCAGCAGTGGAGTCAGGGTTTGGGTGCTCTTTCCCAGCAGCCAATCACGAGGGTTTGTCCTCGCTGTGCATGCTGGGGAGGGGTATTTATGGGGCAGACGCCATTGATTCTGGGTTTTCTTCGTCCAGTGTGCTTTAGGGTGGCCACATTACGGCGCCCTGGCGTTATGGCCTACCTGGCCGGGGCGTGCGTGCCACGCGGTGTTCCTGGTTCCGGGGCCATGCTGACCCAGAGCATTTGAACAGCAACGGGGACCCAGTGAGTGACTGGGTTTCCATTCTTGAAGATCCCAAGCTGTACTGCTGTTCGGTGGGGAGTCGGTCTGAGGAGCGCCATTGAGAGGCTGGCGGTCCAAAAGAGCCTGGATAAACCACCGGGGATCAAGGTAGGTCGGTACCTGGGCGGCAAGTTGAAGGAGATCCAGACGTAACTCAATTAAGGAGGCATATCTCCAATAATTCAACCCAGAGGGGACCTGTGGCAGAGGTATCTTCTGAGGCTCATTGAGAGGGGTCTGTGGCAGAGACTTTCTCCCAAGTTCAAGTTCACCTAGGAGGGCCTGTGGCAGAGACTTCATCCTACCATTGTCCGAGTGATACTCTGGCAGCCAGGTCAGTGAGAGAGGCCTGTCCGGGTACACTAACCCACTCCAGCGGGAGTGGTGAAATGGTGTGTTACGTTTGGGAGCAGGACTGTTTCCTATCATTATGCCCGAATCTGCTATTCTAATATCTTCTTCAGCTTTACTTTCCTCACCACAAGTTTACAGTTTTTACCCAGCTGGGTAATAAAGAGCACAGCAAAGAACACCTGTCTGGACATTCCTTTACTTCTACTACATGCAATACGCATCATTCACCCCTAGGAATTTCTGAGGAGCCAGGAGTTAACACGCCGCCCAAAAATCCAGCAGCTCCACTGGGGGTAATGCTACATATATTTTTCATAATGCAATTCTTCACACCATGGGTTTTTTATGCTCTGGAAATTACTGCCTATACATAATTGTCTTATCTCTTTGAAAATCATGTAATGTTACATTCTTAAATTCAATCAGAAAGAGGTGACTAACCCTAAAGGAATTCAAAGTTTCTAGAGCTGATGAAAACATGATTCAGTAATTGCATTTCCATGAGCGGAGTTTTTTCAAGTTTGCAACAAAACATTTTTCATTATCCTATATATCATCAGATCCCTCTGGAATTGCAGGGGTTTGCTATTTTGATGAAAACACTTGACCTTTTAACAATACTCTCCTCCAAATTAGACCCACAGGGATTAAACCGTATATATTGTTGGATTGCAGACTTGCAGGTACCCCTCTGAATGTGTATTCCCCTAATGCATGTCAAATTCAATTTCTTTGGCTAACATTAGATAAAATTCTTCCTTCCTCTAAACCAGTGGTTCACAACCTGGGGTCGGGAGCCCCTTGGCAGAGCCAGATTAAGAACATCATGGGCCTGGTGCTGAGGATTTTGGTGGGGCCTTTTAGGCTGCATTCACACCTCCACGACAAGTAACGCCGCGTACGTGGCGTATTTTGCCGCAAATAGTGTAACTTTTTTTTTACAAATCCTTCCTATTGCTTTGTATGGCCGAACGCCAATGCCGCCTGAAAAAAAGGGTCCGTGACTTTTTTTCATGCCGCAGGTGTACGGCGTCTATGAGATGTGAACCATCTCATAGACAGCAATGGGAATTCTCCCCTCCAGCGGCACGAGCGGCCGGCGTCGGGGGTTTTGTCGCGGAGGTGTGAATGGGGTATAATAAATAATAAATAAATGCGTGGGAATGACATGAACGCAGCCTAGCCAAGGCAAGTGACCAAAGGCACAGAACCCAGAAGGATGTTCCTCTATACATCATAGTAGTAATCACAAAATTAAATGAGTACTAATAATGGGGCAGAACAAATATGAGAACTGAGATTTCCTTTAGTTGAACTAACAAAAGTGTGTCTATTCTAGAGCTGGTAACATTGAGGATATTCAGTATAATTTTAAAGAACTGTTTTTGTGGGTAAGCGACATAGGGGAGGAGTATGGATGGTATATAAGTGGGAAGTATGTGCAGGTGAGGGAGAGGAATGTGGAGGGTCTAACAGTGGGCACTATGTACAGGAGAGGAGTGCAAAGGGTACGGCAAAAGGCACTATGTACAGGAGAGGAGTACAAAGGGTACGGAAAAAAGCACTATGTACAGGAGAGGAGTGTGAAGGGTATGACAATGGGCAGTATGTACAGGAAGAGTGAGGGGGTATGACAGAGGGTAGTACGTACCAGAGAGAAGTGTGGAGGGTATGATGGGGCAGTATGTACAGGAGAGGAGTGTGGAGGGTATGACAGTGGGCAGTATGTACAGGAGAGGAATGTAGACGGTATGATAGTGGGCTCTATGTATAGGAGAGGAGTGTGGAGGGTATGACAGTGAACACTATGTATAGGAGAGGAGTGTGGAGGGTATGACAGTGGGCACTATGTATAGGAGAGGAGTGTGGAGGGTATGACAGTGAGCAGTATGTACAGGAGAGGAGTGTGGAGGGTGCGACAGTGGGCACTAAGTACAGGAGAGAAGTGTATGACAGCAGGCACTATGTACAGGAGAGGAGTGTGTAGGGTATGACAGTGGGTACTATGTATAGGAGAGAAGTGTGGAGAGTATGACAGTGGGCACTATGTACAGGAGAGGAGTGTGTAGGGTATGACAGTGGGCGCTCTGTATAGGAGAGGAGTGTGGAGGGTATGACAGTGGGCACTATGTACAGGAGAGGAGTGTGTAGGGTATGACAGTGGGTACTATGTATAGGAGAGAAGTGTGGAGAGTATGACAGTGGGCACTATGTACAGGAGAGGAGTGTGGAGAGTATGACAGTGAGCACTATGTACAGGAGAGAAGTGTGGAGAGTATGACAGTGGGCACTATGTACAGGAGAGGAGTGTGGAGAGTATGACAGTGAGCACTATGTACAGGAGTGGAAGGATATTTAGGGACTGAGTAGTGGTTAAGCGGGTCATACATGGATTGAAATTACGCCAATTATGCAGAGACCAGCTATAGTCAATCTATGTATGGGCTAGCTGGTTTTACACAAGTCAATCTATTAATCAACTTGAGTACAACCAGCCTGTTTTTTTTTTCTTAAAACAATCAGTGCTGCCAGCTAAAGTTAGCAACACTGATCATTGTAAGCACTGGCAGAACACAATAACACTGCAGGAGTGATTCCCCCATCCACAGGTCAGCAGGTGAGAGGGTGTGTGGGGACAGGCTGGGGAGAGATACTAGTCAGTGGCTGGGTAGGCACTGGTAGTATCAGAGCCAGATACACACAGGTTACATACACCACGATCGTTAGAGCGAGAACAATAATTCTAGTACTAGACCTCCTCTGTAACTCTAAACATGTAACCTAAAAAGATGTAAAGCATCGCTTAGGATACCAAAAAAAAATGTGCTAACTTAACTAACTAACTGTTTTTTTAATGAATGAAACATTTTTTTCCAAAAAAACATGTTTGAAAAATTGCTGCGCAAATACCGTGCTAGAGCTGCACAATTAATCGTTAAAAAAATCATGATCTCGATTCAACCCCCCTGACGATCTCCAATGCAGAGTTTGCTGATTATTTCATATAAGAAGTGGAAAGACTTTCAGCTGTCAAAAGAAAATATCTGGGCAGTCTGCCAAGTTTTTAACAGGAAACATTGTAACTGACACTTCCTTCTTAGATCAAAGGGATACACTTCTGTGTGTAAAGAACAAATCTGGGCAGTCTGCGAAGTTTGTAAACAAAATGAAACATTGTAACTAACTAACATTGTAACTAAATTTAACCACTTAAAGTCCAACACTTGTTTCTTAAGTTAAAAAGCAATATTATTTGCTAGAAAATTACTTGGAACTGCCAAACATTATATATATTTTAGCAGAGACTCTAGGGAATAAAATGGCTATTGCTGCAATATTTTATGTCACACTGCATTTTCCCACTTCAATGAATAATAAAAACCATAAAAACAAAACAGTGAAGTTAGCCCATTTTTTTTTTTTTGTTTGTTTTAATGTGAAAGATGATGTTACGCCGCAACAATCGTGAGAGAATCGTGATCTATCTTCTATGCAAAAAAAATGCAATTCTCATTTTAGCCAGAATCGTGCAGCTCTGTACCCTGCAACATAAAAAGTGCAAAGACCACCATAGAGTAATTTTCTAGCAAAAAACAAATGATGATTTTTACATGTAGTAGAGAAGTGTCAGAATTGGCCTGGGTGGCGAGGGGTTAATTACCATGAGTAATATACAAATAATTATTATAAGCACTGTGATCCTATCAGTCTGCTGTAGTGTGTCAGCTTGTATTTATACTGGCCGCTCTGAATGTAGCTTCTGACAGGCTGTGCAAGCAGGCCCGTATCTCCGGAACTATAAATGATAGCCGTCCCATATTTTAACCAGTTGTGGGGTAGCTCTTCCCATGCCTACCCCCAAATGTGGGGTTTCTGTGACCTCTGGTCATCGAGCTACAACCCCCCCAAATTCAATCTTAAAAAAAAAAAAATTCTTAAAAAAAAAAATTTTTTTTTTTTTTTTTTTTGGGCAAATGGGCCTATCTTGAGAAAGGGGCCTGGAGCTGCAGCTCCATCAGCCCCATTGTTAATCCGGCCCTGCCCCTTGGGGGTCGAATGATGATTTGCCAGGAGTCACCCAATCCTGGGCTGATCCTGAAGCCCACATCACTCTCCCAGCCTTTTTGCGGCCACCCAGCAAGGCTATCCCTGGAGCCTGTGGCCGCCCAGCTGTGGTGTTCCTGGAGCCGTCAGCCGCCCACTCAGCCTCTTCGCAGGTGCCCATTCAGTTCACAGCATGGCTGGGGGGCAAAGACTAGAGGTCAGCTGACTGGTGAGGAATGTGAAGTGGGAGGGGCTGGAGGAGACCCTATCTCCTGATTTCGGCATAGGTGTCACTGCTACGAGACACCACAAAGTCAGAGACACAGTGAGTAAAACTACCTGTGATTATAGTTGCCATTAAAAGGACTCAGGTAGCGCTAAATGTCCATGGTTTAGGGGCGCAAATTACTTGTCTTGCCTCGGGTGCTGACAAATTTTACTGTTAGGGGTCTCAACAACTTGGAAAATTTTATTAAGGGGACACAGCACTAGAAGGTTGAGAACCACTGCTCTAAACCACCCACTCTTCTAGGTGGAGACTTAATTATGTCTCCCCACAGGGATAGACAGGCACTGTCAGTAGGCACCCTATTAAATCAACAAATTAAACTCTCCCAGTCCTTTTGCACACTTTTTCGAGAACATCGTCTTTTTGATATATGAAAGATTAACCACTTCCCATCCCGCATATAGGGAAATGACGGTCGCAAGGTGGTTCTGCCATCCTGGGCGGCTGTCATATGATGTCCTCGGGCCTCCCAGCCGCTAGGGGGCGTGCCGGCGCGTCACCCGGGTGTCGTTGAGCGTGCCTGGCGGTTGCGATGTTCACCAGGTACCTGTGATCAGCAGTTACAGAGCCAGGGATGTGGATTTGTGTGTAAACACACAGATCCATGTCCTGTAAGGGATAGGAGACCGATAGTGTGTCCCTTGTACCTAGGGACACTGATTGGTCTCCTCCCCCAGTCAGTCCCCTCCCCCCACAGTTAGAATCACTCCCTTGAGAACACATTTAACCCCTTCTTCGCCCCCTAGTGTTAACCCCTTCCCTGCCAATGACATTTATACAGTAATCAATGCATATTTATAGCACTGTTCGCTGTATAAATGTCAATGGTCCCAAAATAGTGTCAAAAGTGTCCGATCTGTCCGCCGCAGATAACCGCCATTACTAGTAAAAAAAAAAATTATAAAAATGTCAGAAATCTATCCCCTATTTTGTAGGTGCTATAACTTTTGCGCAAACCAATCACTATACACTTATTGCATTTTTTTTTTTTTACCAACAACATGTAGAAGAATACATATCGGCCTAAACTGAGAAACATTTTTTTTTTTTTTTTTTAAATTGGGATATTTATTATAGAAAAAAGTAAAAAAATATTGGGGCAGATTCAGAAAGAGATACGACAGTGTATCTCCTGATACGCCGTCGTATCTCTGAGTTCTGCCGGTCGTATCTATGTGACTGATTCAGAGAATCAGTTACGCATAGATATTCTTAAAATCCGCCAGGTGTAAGTGTCTTACACCGTCGGATCTTAGGCTGCAATTCCAGGCCGGCCGCTAGGTGGCGTTTCGGTTTTTTTTACGCTACGAATATGCAAATGAGGATTTCCGCCGATTCAGAAACGAACGACCGCCCAGCGCATTTTTTTTACGTTGTTTGCGTTCGGCTTTTTCCGTCGTAAAGTTACCCCTGCTATGTTAAGTATGGCCGTCGTTCCCGCGTCGAATTTTGAAATTTTACATCGTTGATTCAGTCGATTCAGAAAAGGGCTGGACGTAAGTTACGCTCACGATGAAACCAATGACGTCCTTGCGACGTCATTTAGAGCAATGCACACTGGGAAATTTGACGGACGGCGCATGCGCATTTCGTTCGGCGCGGGGAAGCGCCTGATTTAAATTTTACACGCCCCCTACCTGCGGAATTTGAATTCCACCGGGGGATTTACGATACGCCGCCACAAGTTTACAGGCAAGTGCTTTCTGAATAAAGCACTTGCCTCAAAAACTTGCGGCGGCGTAACGTAAAGATCCGCTCACCTATCTGAATCTGGCCCATTGTGTTTTTTTCAAAATTGTCAGTCTTTTTGTTAATAGCGCAAAAAATAAAAACCGCAGAGATGATCAAATACCACCAAAAGAAAGCTCTATTTGTGGGAAAAAAATCATTAACATTTCATTGGGGTACAATGTTGTATGACCGCGCAATTGTCATTCAAAGCATGAAAGCAATGAAATCTGAAAATTGGCCTGGGCAGGAAGGGGGTGAAAATGCCCGGTATTGAAGTGGTTAAACATCCTCTCCACAAACAGTTCACCTTCTATTCAGCAGCACATAATCTATTCAGATTATGTCACTTTTTTGTTTCAGCCCTATTGCTCAAATTTACGGCCGACTCTGAAGCCGCGTACACACGACCATTTTTCATGTCATGGGAAAAACAACGTTTTTCTCGACGTGATTCTTGTCAAGCTTGATTTGCATACACACAATTGTGAAAAAAAAAAAATGCTCGAGCAAAGCGCGGTGACGTGCAACACGTACAACGGCACTGTAAAGGGAAAGTTCCATTCGGATGGCGCCACCCTTTGGGCTGCTTTTGCTGATTTTGTGTTAGTAAAAGTTTGGTGAGAGACGATTTGCGCTTTTCAGTCTGTTACAGCGCGACGAATGTGCTATCTCCATTACAAACGCTAGTTTTACCAGAACAAGTATCTCATAACTTACTTCTGAGCATGCACGTTTTTTTCCCGTCGTTAAAGCCTACACACGACCGTTTTTCACGATGTGAAAAACGTCGACGTGAGAAACGACGTCGTGAATAACGCCGAGAAAAATTTGAGCATGTCCTAAATTTTTAATGCCTATTTTTCACGATGAGAAAAATGTCCGGGAGCCCACACATGGTCGTTTTTAATGAAAAACGGTCGTGTGTACACGGCATAATATTCCAATACCACTACCAGGACATGCTGAGAGATTTAATGAGGTCCTTCTTACAGATAAACAGAAATTCAGGCGCATTTAGCAGCAGCTGCAGTAGAATTGGTGGAACTGCATCTAAAGCATCTACCGTATCCTATTTACGTTACGCCTCCGCAACTTAGATGGGCAAGTGCAGTATTCTCAAAGCACTTGCTCCGTAAGTTGCGGCGGGGTAGCGTAAATAGGCCGGCGTAAGCCCGCCTAATTAAAATTTGGAAGATGTGGGCGTGTGTTATGTAAATGTTATGTGACCCCACGTAAATGACGCTTTTTACGAACGGCGCATGCGCCGTCCGTGGACATATCCCAGTGTGCATTGCTCCAAAGTGCGCTGCAAGGACATTTTGGTTTCGACGTGAACGTAAATGACGTCCAGCCCCATTCGCGAACGACAAACGCAAACAACGCAAAATTTTCAAAATTCGCCGTGGGAACGACGTCCATACTTAACATTGTTACGCCGCATGTACGCCTCATATAGCAGGGGTAACTTTTCGCCGGGAAAAGATTTACGTAAACGGCGTATCTGTACTGCGTCAGCCGGGTGTACGTTTGTGAATTCGCGTATCTAGCTGATTTACATATTTCTAGGCGTAAATCAGCGTACACGCCCCTATCGGCCAGCGTAAATATGCAGTTAAGATCCGACGGCGTAAGAGACTTACGCCGGTCGGATCTAATAGAAATCTATGCGTAACTGATTCTGAGAATCAGGCGCATAGATACGACGGCTCAGACTCAGAGATATGACGGCGTATCTGGAGATACGCCATCGTATCTCCTTTGAGAATCTGGGCCAAAGCCTTTTTCTAAGGTCATTGCATTTCTTCTGGTTCGCAGCTCAAAATAAGCATCATAAGTGTAAGCTCTTGCAGCAAAGAGCGGTGTCTTGGCTTATTGCCACGCCCACTGTAACTCGTCTTTAAATTATGTAATCAAATTAAGGCCATAGATGTGAAATGGGTAGGAAAGTCTCTCTTATGGACAAAACAAACATTTTCGAATAAGCCTCACAGATTGCTAGTGAATAAACTTGGAGCTAAACCTGCTCAATCCTTCACTCTGAATTTTTGTCACATTCTTATGTAGCAGCTGTTTATTCATTTTCACTTATTGGGTTAGCGCAGTAATAGCCTTTATGTATATTGTTTACATGCACTGACATACATTGCGTTAAAATACAGACATTTGGCATTTTAATCACTTCAATACTGTGCATACTCATTATTCTACTTAATACTTTCACCCCCTTCCTGCGCAGGCCAATTTTCAGCTTTTAGTGTCGTTAAGTTTTAAATGACAACTGCACGGTCATACAACACTGTACCCATATGAGATTTTATTTTATTTTTTGAGACAGATAGAGCTTTCTTTTGGTGGTATTTTATCACCACTGGGTTTTGAATTTTTTTTTTGCTAAGCAAACTTATACACTGATTTTCTTAGATTCTGTTATAAAACTTTGCAAATAAGTGTAGTGCTCACCCCCGAAGGAGCCGCTGGTTATAGATTGGGATGGCGTGTTACCTCTGTGAGTGTCTAGGGGTAGATGATGAGAGCAGCAATGATGGAATGTCCAAACAGCAGGTGTATTTTCTTGTGCTTTTATTTTACCCAACACGGTAAAACAGTAAAACTTGAGGTAAACAACAGAGATGTAATAGGAGGAGAAATGTGTGGTCACCCTGAAGGTGGGCGCCACACCAGGAACAAGAACACCGCCCTGTGGCGTCTGCTCCAGAAGTACCCTCCCCCAGCATGCCCCACGAGGGAAACTCCCTTCTCATTGGCTGCTAGCAAGAGGCACCCTAGCCTGGACCCCTCTGGCGCCACCCATCGCTCCGGGGTGGTATAGCACCCCGGAAACAACAGAATGGACCCATAGCACAGCCCAGCTAAAGCAGAGGCTCAATTTAGCCAAATCAAATGGATGAGAGCCAACTAACTCTCTCATCCTCCTTTAAATTTAGAATAGCACCTGTACACAGTACACAGGCGCTACATAAGTAATTGTTTTCCTTCACTGATGTACTCTGATGAGGCTGCACCGATGGGCATGGACAGGCTGCACTGATGAGGTGGCACCGATGGGCACTGACAGGCTACACTGATGAGGTGGCACAGATGGGCGCTGACAGGCTGCACTAAGGAGGTGGCACAGATGGGCACTGATTAGGCATCACTTTTGAGGAGGCACTAATAGGAGACACTGATAGACAGCACTGATTGGCAGCACTGATAGGCAGCACTTAAGGGTACTGACTGGCATTGTAAGGGCTGCACTGATCATCAGGACAATGATGATCAGTGCCCTGATCAGCAGTGTAAATGTCCCTTGTCACACTTGCTGGTTACAGGCTCTACTCATTCTGTGACAGAACGTGAGGAATAGAATGCTGATAACCGCCACGTTTGTTTACATGTGATCGGCTGGAATTGAACACAGCTGTTCACATGCAAAAGGGCCGCTGTGATTGGTCCTTTACCCCATGGATGCCAGAACTGGATGACAATGCTGTAGCTGTCTTTCAGCTATAGTGCGGCCAAAAAGTGGTTAAAGCAACGCACTGCAGATGACACCAGCGTTGTGGTGTGAACAGGACAAAAAATAAAACAACTGTTTTCTAAATGACCTGCGTTCTTCCAGTGCCAAAAAATGCAGCATGTGTGAACAGAGTCTAACAGGTCTCCTTCCTACCCCCAGCCTATGAGTGGACAGTGAAAGGAAAAGCAGCGCTCTGATGAGCTCACATCTCTGTCACTCTGCTTTCCCCTCCTATCAGCATAACTGATTGGCTCCCTCTAGCATTTCTTCCTCTCCCAGTTTGAGCTTTGCTGTTCAGTGGATTGCAAGGTACACTGCTTGCAACTGAAAAAAACATTTAAGGATGTATTAATGAATGTCCTTTACATCTGCCTGGAGTGCAGCAGTATATGTACAGTATATCTACAAGGAATACAATAGTAAAGAAGGACGACAAATGTAGTAAATCAACTACCATCATAAAATGCAGCATGTGAAAATGAATTATGTAAATATAAAGATAAACAATCATTGAAAAACATAACATGATTGGAACACTGCACATATCCAGATTTCCAACATCATGACTTGCAGATGACTTCTTTTCTTGAACCATTCTATAGATGTAGCCCAGCGTGCATTTTATTGTTGCGTTTATTGCTGTAGATACGTTAGCCTGAGTAAAATGCCTTCTGGGATCTATAGAAAGGATGCTGCTTCAGCCAGTTTTCAGCCATGAATGTAAACTTTCTCTTCTAGATTTAAAGCAAGGATTGCATATTGGACAATTAAAAGCTTTTGGCAGTGACTTGGTGTGCAGCCTTGTTGAAGATCAATGTTCCTTGAACTTTCTTTCACCTGAGGTAACAGAACAAGTGTCAGGTTGCCAGGAAATGAAAAGACATATATCACATGTAGCAGCTCAATGCCTGTGATCTCCCAAGCATTTGTAAATAAAGTTTATTGGGCTTTGTTACTACAAAGAAGTTAGCCATGTTTACTCGATTATAGCATGACCCGGGTGGAGGAAATTAAGATTTAGAATATTTTTTGTTATTCTCACTTATCGCGGTTACCACAGCTGTTCATGGCTGTTAGGTTACAGAAATTATTCTGTAGGCAGCAGCAAGATAATAAGTAATTATACACAAAACGTGGCTAATGTTGGTTACAAATCACACAACAAAAGATGAATTATCAGTATTGATTCTGTGATGACGTACAACATGCAAATCGTGACTGGGCCGCAAATTATCATAGGTTTTTATTAATACAGTTTAAGTGGAACTGCACCTACTCACCTATCCCCGATCAGTCAATATTGTTGAGCAGATTATTATTATAATTATACAGGATTTATATAGCGCCAACAGCTTGTGCAACACTTTACAGCGTGAGGGCAGACAGTACCGTTAACAATACAGTTCAATACAGGAGGAAGGAATCAGAGGGCCCTGTTCATTAGAGCATACAATCTAAAAGTGATGTAGTGGTTATCACTTTCACCTCGCTGGTTTGAATCCCGACATGACACCATCTGACTGGAGTTTGCATGTTCTCCCTTTACCTGCGTGAACTTCCTCCAGGTACTCCGGTTTCCTCCCACACTCTAAGGCTGCATTCACACCTTGGCGTACAAAATCGCGGTTGCGAATTGCGGCGACAAATTGCAGCGTTTTGTACCGCGATTTGCGGCAACAAAACGCCGCGATTATGAATGCAGCCTTACCCCCTCTATGGAGATGGTTCACATCTCCTATGCCGAACGCCGAAAGCCGCCTGAAAAAAAGGTCCGGGACTTGTTTTCAGGCGGCAGGCGTACGGTGTTCGGTGTTCAGCGTGGAGATGTGAACCATCTACATAGAGGGCAATGTGAAATCATCCCTCCAGCGTCTCAGGGGCGGCTGCGGCGTCGCACTACAGGCGTATATATGCCTAGGTGTGAACGGGGGCTAAAAGACATTCTGGTAAGTTAATTGGCTCCTGCCTAAATTGGCCCTAGTATATGTATGAATGTGTATTAGGGACCTAAGGTTGTAAACTCCTTAGGCCTTGTACACACGAGCAGACATGTCCGATGAAAACGGTCCGCAGACCATTTTCATCGGACATGTCTGCTGGGAGCTTTTGGTCTGATGTGTGTACACACCATCAGACCAAAATTCCCGCGGACAGAGAACGCGGTGACATATAAGACACCGACGTTCTCTAAAACGCGAGTTCAATGCTTCCACGCATGCATCGAATCAATTCGGCGCATGCGCGGGGATTCCGGGCCGCTGGTTATACGTCATAACCAGTGGACATGTCCGATGAGTCGTACTAACCATCAGACATGTCCGACGGACATGTTTCCAGCGGACAAGTTTCTTTAAAGTAGGGTTCAAAGGATGTAGGTCTATGGCTCAATCTTTTATTACCTCAGAAGCCGGTGGTTAGAACTAATGTTCCTGTTACCAATACTGCATTTAAGAAAGGGGTGTGTTTTCATTTCAATGATGGCGTGTGTAAGTGGCCAAATAGCTGTAAATATAAACATGAATGTAGTCTTTGCGCGGGTTCTCACCCAGCCTCCCGGTGTTTTAAGAAATTGTCTTCTAATGCCTCTGCTCCCGCTAAGGAGCTTTTTCTTAAAAGCCACCACGCCAGTGAACATTCTAAACATGCTACCTTGGCTTCACATGTATCCAGACAGTCAGAGGGTAATCGTACTGCGTGATGGTTTTTTGTTTGGTTTTAATTTACCTTCTTTTTCTGGAATAGGTTGTCAGGTTTTTCCTAATCTGCCTTCTGTTTTTGCTAATTTAGCTGTTGTTCGTGAGAAATTGGATAAAGAACTATGTGCGGGTAGGATTGAAGGTCCATTTTCTTCTCCTCCTTTTGTTGACTTTCGGGTTTCTCCGCTTGGTGTTATCCCTAAGAAAAAAACGAATACTTTTAGATTAATACACCATCTATCGTTCCCGTTTGGGTTTTCCTTGAACGATGATATTGACCCCTCTCTGTGTTCTGTTCAGTATTCTTCCTTTGATGACGCTTTATTTAAAATCAGGAGGGTGCGTCTGCTTTGCTCGCTAAGGCCGATATTCAATCGGCTTTTCGGTTGCTTCCTATCCATCCTTCCGCGTTTAACTCTTTGGGTTTTTGTTTTCAGAATGAATATTACTTTGATAAGTGTCTCCCAATGGGGTGTTCGCTTTCATGTTCTTATTTTGAACTTTTTTCGACGTTTCTTGAATTGGTTGTCGGTTTTCGTACTGGTTCGGATAACTTATTGCACTATCTGGATGATTTCCTGTTTATTGGTGAGGCGGGTTCGTCGGATTGTTTGTATTTATTTACCAAGTTTCGGATTGTGTGTCGGGAGTTTGGTGTTCCATTGGCTGAGGAGAAATCTGTTTATCCCACGTCTTGTCTTGACTTTCTGGGTATTCAGATTGATACGGTTTCCATGGAATTCCGTCTTCCTGACGACAAGATTGTGAAGATTAGGATTTTGTTGGATTTCATTCTTTCCAAGAGTAAGGTTAGGTTGAAAATTTTGCAATCTCTTCTTGGTTTGTTGGCTTTTGCGTCCAGGGTTTTGCCAATGGGTCGGGTATTTTCTAAGAGGTTGTATAGGGCTATTTCAGGTATTTCATCTCCTTTGCATTTCGTAAGAATTACTTCTGGAATTAGGGAAGATCTTCGGGTTTGGCGTTGTTTTTTAGTCAAGTTTAATGGAAAAATTGTTTGTGGCAGGCTCCTTTTTGTTCTGCATCTGCTCTTCATCTACATACGGATGCCGCTGGATCTTGTGGGTATGGTGCTTATTGGGACGGCCATTGGTCTGCTGATGCTTGGCCTGAATCTTGGAAGGTTTCTGGTTTGACGTCTAATATTGTTTTGTTGGAGATTTTTCCGGTTTTGGTGGCTTTGGAATTGTGGGGTAATAATTTTGCCTTTTTCCGATAATAGAGGTGTAGTTTTTGCTATCAATTGCTTGGCATCTAAATCTTTACCTGTTATTGCTATATTTAGATTATTGGTGTTTAAATGTTTAGAGCTTAATATTTGGCTTAAGGCAAAATACGTTCCGGGACGTGATAATCTTATTGCTGACGCTTTATCCCGTTCCCAGATCCAGGAATTTCGACGGTTGGTGCCGGAAGCGGATCCTGTTGGCCTATTTTGCCCTCCACACTTATGGGACCTTCAATGAATCCGGTTTTTGCTGCCATTAAGTGTTCCTTGGCACCCTTCACGTGGGCGTCTTATAAGGCCGCGTGGACGTTGTGGTGCTCTTTCTGGTGTTCTTCTGGATGTGCTCAACCCCCTTTTTCTGAAAGTTTGGTTCTGTGCTTTCTTAATTTTCTAATGTCTCGCAGTTATTCGTACTCACATGTTGTTAAGACTCTTTCCGGTGTTTCCTTCTTTATGCGCCTGCAAGGTCTCAGGTCTTGTATGTCTTTTTTCTCAGTCAAGCACGCCTTGCAGGGCTACAGGAAGGAACATTCGGTCACTGATGATAGATTGCCGATCTCTGTTGGGCTTTTGGGTCGTCTTTGTGACGTTTCTAAGGAGGTCTGTTTTTCTCCTTATGAATCCCCTTTGTTTTCCTTGGCTTTTTGTTTGTGTTTTTTCGGGGCCTTTCGGGTTTCGGAATTGTTGCCACGGAAGGTTATTGATGGCTCCGGTTTGTTTTTCGGGATGTTTTTGTTAAGTCAGATTCGATTCAGATTTTGCTGCGTAAAAGTAAGAATGCTCCCTTGGGACATGGTAGGTGGATTACCTTGCGGGTTGATCCCAACTCTCGCTATTGTGTTTGCTCATTACTTAAACGATTTTTGGAAGTGAGACCTGTTTTTCAAGAGCAATTGTTGATTCATGTCACGGGTGCTCCGGTGACTATTTATCAGTTCCAGGCTGTTCTGCGTAGATGCCTCAAAGCATTACGGTTAGGACACCTGTGGTTCTCATCTCACTCTTTTCGTATCGGTGCAGCCACTACAGCAGCTATGGTTGGTCTTAATGAAACTATGATTAAGAAAATTGGTGGTTGGAGGTCTAATTGTTATAGATCATATGTTAGACCTAATTTTCAATTTTAATTTTAGATGCCAAATATAACGTATGGATCATAGGACACTCTTATGTTTACTGGGCTCAGAAGAGAGCTGAATGGAGAGTTTATGGCAAAAATTTGGGTTTACCACATCATTATTTTAATGTTTATTGGTTTGAGCTACGGGGTATGCTTTGGTCCAATTTGCGTTCTGTTTTGTCTCATTTGCATATTTGTTGGCCGGTACCTCAGATCATCATTCACCTCTCTGGTAATGATCTTGGTAAACGCAAAACTTTAGAATTAATTTCGCAGATTAAGCTCAATATATTGTGTTTGCATTCTGTTTTACCTAATACTGTTTTAGTCTTTTCTGAAATTATCCCTCGATTGGATTGGTTGCTCTGCCCCGAGCGTAAATATTTAGAAAGAATTTGGAAAAGACTAAATAGGTCGTTGGATAAATTCATGTCTCTGGTTCGTGGTATGTCTTTTAGGCACGTGAACTTGGAAGGCGGTTTGCCTGGTTATTATAGACCAGACAAGGTGCATTTATCCGATGTTGCCATTGACATTTTGTTTTTTGTTTACAAACGGTTTATTGAAAAAAAAATTAAGTCTCAGTACAGATTAAATTCGAATTGGCAAGAAGTACAAAAATACATATTAGAGCAGTGAACAATATCTATGAAGAATATGCATATCAGGTAATCGAGCGACAGAGAAATAAGTGCTGGTTTGTATATAAGGCAGTTTGGTAGTACATTGCAGCAATGTAAAAATTTAATGACTTAGTTCGTTGGCAAAATGAGAGAATAAAACGGAATCGGAATAAAAATAATAATAAAAAAAATAAAAAAATAAATTGGTTTAATTCAATGAGTTATCAGAGAAAGGTCCCAGGGCTTCCATTTCTGATCATATATGTTCATGGTATCATATAAGGTGTGATGGATGCGTTCTCCTAGTTTAATGGATATCATACGATCCATGATTTGGGACCAAGGCACAACGGAGGAGCGCCAATTGAGCGCTATCGCCCAGTGTATTGACGTGAGTAAGGTGTGTATAAGCCTGGTGTGGGATATAGGGATGTCTGGGATCGGATAGAATAGAAGACACATTTTAGGCGTCAGTTCTATTCTTCTACCTGTTATCTGTTCTATTTTAATACTGGCCTGTTGCCATGTGTCTTTGAGGTGTGCACATTCCCAGAAGGTGTGGATAAGGGAACCCTGTACCAGGCAGCCTCTAAAACAGAGGGGAGATGTTGCGGGATAGAATGAATTAATTCTGTCAGGGGTGAGGTACCACCTATATTGGAGTTTGATGGCAGATTCCCTAATGGAGGCCGTCCTGGTACACTTCCGTAGGTTATCCGTCATGCCGTCCCATTGCTCAGTAGAGAAGGATTCATCTAGATCTGATTCCCATTGCAGCATTTGGCGTGTTTTGTCTGGTAAATTATATTCATTTAGGTTTCTATACATTCTCGATATCAGGCCTCTGTCTCTGGGTGAAGTAAGACAAATTCGTTCAAAAATCGTAAAGGGGGTTTGGAGGGAGAGAGAGAAGTTTTTTTGATAGAATAGTTTGATATTATTGTAGTCTGAGAGATCAGTATCTCTAAGTTTATATTCTGTCTGTAAATCCAAAAATGTGCGAAAAGTATTATTTTTAGTGAAAGCTTTTAAGTTAGATAGATTGTGGACTTGCCAGACAGAATAATGGTTGGAGTGAATGTCTGGAGGGGTAAATAGAGGGTCCCCTACGAAGGAAGCTAGGGGAGGGATCTCTGAGGAGATGTTAAACTTATGTTTATGTCTGTGCCATAATAGTAGGTCTTGATGTACTACTTTATTAAGATGACCCATCCTTTGAGTTTTAATAGATTTGGACCATAGGAGGCCTTGGAGGTGGAACGGCAAGACAGATTGTTCCTCAAATTCTAGCCAAGGGATATGACTGGAAGGTGCATACCATTGTGCAAGTTGTGTATATCTGGCTGAAAGGTAGTATAGCCATAAGTTGGGCATACTCAACCCTCCCTTCGACTGAGGTCTATACATCAGTGCATATCCAAATCTCGATTTTTTATTTTGCCATATGAATTTGTTTATATCTCTTTGGATAGAATCTAGGGTGCTTTTAGGGACCAGGATAGGGAGTGCTCTAAAGAAGAAAAGTAGTTTTGGAAGTATAACCATTTTGGTAGCAACTATCCTACCCATAAAGGACACATGGAATGCTGACCATGATTTGAGTAAATCTCTAATGTTTTGAAGCAATCTGGGGTAGTTTTTGTGGTATAGGGATTTGTAGCATGGGGTGATGTGGATGCCTAAATATCGGAAGGAGTCTGAACACCATTGAAAGGAAAATTTCTCCCTTAACCTGGCAGTCAGATCGGGGGGGCAGTTAATCGGGAGGGCAGAACATTTAGATAGATTTATGCCTAACCCTGAAAGGTCATGAAATGTATCCAAGGTCTGGATTAGGTTTGGTAGAGAAAGTAAAGGGTCTGTAAGGAACAGGAGGACGTCGTCTGCATAGAGACTTAATTTAAAATCTTTCAGGCCTTTTGTGTACCCTTTGATGTTGGTATTACTGCGGATAGCGCAGGCAAGAGGCTCAATAGCAAGAGCAAACAGGAGAGGGGATAAGGGGCAGCCCTGTCTTGTGCCCCTGCTTAATGGGAAAAAATCAGAGTTATGGCCAGGGAGCTTAATACGAGTATGTGGATCGTGGTACAAGGCTTTAAATCCGTGTAGAAATTCATCTCCTATGCCGTATCTAGGGAGTAGCGAGTCTAAGTAGGACCAGCTGACGCTATCGAAAGCTTTGTGAATATCTAAACTAAGAAGAAGTGTTGATCTTGCATGAAGGTTGGAGTCTTGGATGATGTTTGTTGCTAATCTTATATTATCTGTAATCTGCCTGTCTGGAATAAAACCTGTTTGGTCTGGGTGGATAAGGGGTGAGATGACTGAGGCTAATCTGTCTGCTAATATTTTACCAAAAACCTTTAGGTCATTGTCTATGACTGATATCGGGCGAAAGTTCTGTGGGGATGAGTGGTCTTTGTTTGGTTTGGGTAGGAGAGACATATTCGCTAGGAGCATTTCGGAGGGGAATTGGTTGCCTTGTAGAACGTGGTTAAAAAGTTTCACCAGATGTGGGATTAACACTGATGCAAACTTTTTGTAGTATGATGAAGAAAAACCGTCGGGGCCTGGGGCTGTGGAGGTCTTTAGAGAACCTATAATCTTGATTACCTCTATTTCTGTGCAGGGTGCGTTTAATGCCTCACACTGTTGGGATGATAGAGAGGGAAGCTGGATTTCATCTAGCCATTGCGTCGAGGATTGCCTCGGCGTGGTTTGGGGAGACGATAGAAGCTTCCTATAAAATTTCAGAAAAACCTCCATGACTCCCTTCGGATGGGAGATTAAGTGGCCAGCAGAGTCTCTTAGCTTATAGGTATGTGGGGGTTTCATGGATTGGTTCAGTTTTCTGGCGAACATAGTGGAAGTAGAATTACTATGTAATAAGAATCTTGCTTTTGACCATCTAAGGGCTTTTTCTGCGTCTGAGGTTAATAGAGTATCTAGGGCTGTACGTTTTTCTTGGATTTGCTTGAGGGTATCACTGGAGGGGGATTGATTATGTTTATGATATAATTTGTCCAGATCTCTAGTTAGTGTTTTTATATCGGTCAGTTTAATCCTGTTTTTGGTAGAAGCCAACTTGATTAGATGGCCCCTCATGACCGCCTTGTGGGCCATCCATAGAGACGTGGGAGGAACGTCTGGGGAAGAGTTGAGTGTAAAGTATTCTTCCATGCTGGAAGTTAGCTGTTGGATATTCAGATGGTCTGTTAGTAGTGCATCGTTGATGCGCCATCTGTGAGGTGTGTCAGCAAGACCTATTTTTGATGTGGAAAAAGATACGATCTGGTGATCTGACCAAGGGCAGGGATGGATGTCAGCTTTTGATGAATTAGCGACTAGAATCGGGGTGCAAAAGATGTAATCTAGCCTAGCGGAGCAGTCGTGAGGATGTGAATAAAAGGTGTAATTTTTGATGCCAACGTTGTGTGCCCTCCATGTGTCAATGAGTTGGTGGTTTAGTAGTGTGCGATTTAATGTTTTAGGGAAGGCTTTGGATGTGGGAGCCACTTTGCTTCTATCTAGGGAAGAGTGAGCGGCCAAATTAAAGTCTCCGCCCACAATTAAATGGGGGGAGGAGTATTTATCCAAAATGTCAAAAAAAGCTGAAAAAAATGATGCATGCGCTTCATTAGGAGCATATACTGAGGCTATGGTGACCAGACGTCCTCCTATAGAGCCTTTTATAATCAGAAATCGACTCTCTGGATCTCTGAAGACGCTTTGGGTTTCAAACATTACTGAGTTTTTGATAAAAATGGCAGTTCCTCTTTTCTTAGACTCGAATGTTGTGTAATAAAATTGACTATATGTTTTATCAAAGAATTTGGGATGCTTGGATTCCGCGAAGTGGGTCTCCTGCACTAATATTATGTCAGCTCCCAGTCTTTTATAATGTCGGAAGGCTTTTTTTCTTTTTTGGGGAGAGTTTATACCATTGGCATTATGTGAGATTACCTTCAATTCCATTTATAGTGTATAGAAATGTACTAAAAGATGATATATAGTGATAGCCACTGGCACTCTGAGTCATAAGGTGTGGAAACCCAAAACTGTGACTGATTAGCTGTACTCCAAGTGTCCCGTCCCACAATTGTATTGCATGTATAAAAAAAGTACATAGGAACATATGACAGTGTGGCGTTGACCTTGAGAAAGGAATTCTTGCCAAATCTATAACTAAACATCTTGTTTTCAATGCGAGACTTAGGTGAATAAAAGCATCACAAAATAAACTGTGCGAACTTTGTTTCAAAAAGTTTAAAGCAACTAAACATGTTATAAAACTGTGAAAAATAAGTAAACCAGAAAATGGGGTCAAACAGAAGAGAACGGTTTGACAAAAAATGGTAACCATTGGACCTGAGAGTCCAAAACTCACCTCCGGAGTCCTGCTAAAAAGGGCTGCAGAGAGTATGATCAAATGCACAAGAAAGTGTGCCATAAGAATCATACCAAGACTCCGAAAGTGAGAGGGGGGTCATACAAGCGAGGGCGGGAACACCAAACCTCTCTACGTGTTTTTCTTTTGTGGCGAGAGCAATTACATGGGTGCAAAGAAAAAAAAAAAAAAAAAAAAAAAAAAAAAAAAAACTTCCACATTTCTCTCCCCACCCACAAACATTCAGCTACATTGGGGGAGTAGGGGAGAGGGATCTCAGCAGGAATCCCCAGATAGAGGGAGTGTGGTTGAGGTGACTTCCAGGTGCTAGTTAAACCCATGGCCTCGAGCAGCAGTTTCAGCTAAAATGTGAATCCTCTTCCTTTGATCGCACTGATAGTTCAATACGTAGCTGTCACTTAGGTGCGATTTGTCTAGGGTTATACGATGAATAGGAGAGCCACAGCTTGAATCCTGAGTGGGGGAGGGAAGAAAAAAAACAATGCCACACTAAATGAAGAGGCCTGAGGTGGTGTCGTGGTAGCCCTCGTGGGTCAGTAAAAGTATAGATAAGAGAAAATAGAGAACCCATCAGTTATTAGTGACTATCATGGATTTACGAAACGCAGAGATGATCTCATCCTTCTATGATCGTGTCTTGAGGAGGGAGTGGCCCAAATGGGAGATGGGTGTGGGGTAGAAGGTGGTCTCGGGCTAGCTTCAGGTTCCAGCAAACCCAATTTAATTAAGAGCTCCTTGCCCTCTGTGACATTGACAACAGAGTAGACAGTTCCATTATGAGGTACGGTTAGTCTGAATGGAAAACCCCATCTATATCTGATGCGGGCCGATTGAAGGATAGATGTTACTTCCCTCATCTTGCGCCTTCTTTCAAGGGTGGCTTGTGAGATGTCAGGGTATAATTGAATCCTCGTGCCTTCAAACTCGATATTGCGCGAATTCCTTGCAGCTCTTAGTATATTCTCCTTGGTGAGAAAGTCCTTCATGCAGAGGATAATGTCGCGAGGGGGTTTGTCTATAGGAGGTTTAGGTCGGAGAGCCCTGTGGATTCTGTCGCAGGTGAAGGACTGTGTTGGGGTGTCTGGAAGAAGAGAATGGAACAGCTTTGAGACAGCCGGCATCAGGTCCGTCACCGACTCCGGAACTCCGCGCACCCTCAGATTGTTCCTTCGATTTCTGTTGTCCAGGTCTTCAACGTGAGCCTGGAGATAGGAGAAGTTGTCCGCCAGCAACTCAAAATCCTTCTTTAGGTCATTGTGTGCTAGTGACAACTCATCGTGCTTGGTTTCTAACAAGTCTGTGCGCCCGCCCAAAGATGCTATTTCCTGTTGCAATGTGCTAGTGGATGTTTTCAGTTCTGAGTGGAACTTGTTTGCTAGTTTTTCGTACATAATGGTGAGACTAGCGTCCAGATCAGATTTAGTGAGCTGCGAAGAGGGTTCACTTACTTGTTTATACTGAGCCGCATCCCGAGAAGCATGTGAGAATGCCGGAGAGGCCTGAGGGGAGGGTTGGGAGCCATTCTGGGACATCTTGCCTTTCGATTTGGAGCGGAGCAAGATGTTGGAAGGGGAATATTTTGATCGGCGACCACGGGTCCTGTAGTTTCCAGGCATGCACAGAGGAATATTGTGGGTGAGAAGGTGGTATTTAGGCGTTATAGATGGATGATGAAGGTTCTGCAGTGATTGGACTCCACGAATCAGCTACATTTCTACTTGACCGGTGAAACTTTTACATAGAGTCACTGTGGTATGCTACATCTCGCAAGTGACCCCCCCCAAGTTAAGATTGTGTCTTCTAGATCATGCTGACATTTCTATTTTAAGATGAGAGTTTTGCTGTTATCTCTTTTATGTGATAGCAGGTGGCACTGTGGGGGAGCGGGGGTGTCCTCACTGAGCAGGAGGGGATCTGAAGACCGATGCTTTGGCAGCAATAGCAGGGTGTAGAAAATGTATTGAGACTCTGCAAACACTGGTAGTGAATTGTTTTACCAGGGATTGTGTTATCACTGCTCTGGTGCTGTTGTGAGGGGCTAGAGTGAGTTATTGCACTTATGCCTGTGATGTTCACGCAGTCAGATGGACTGCTGCTCCAAACTGACTCCAGGGACAAACCCCTCACTTGAGGCCTGCTTCTCAGGGACAAAAGATGGACTAGTCCGGATTAGGTGGTTGAGGAGGCTGCAGCTAGGCCTAGGGTGGAGCAAGATGGCCGCCGTACACCCCTGTGGTTGAAGCTCCTCAGGCAGAGGTGTGCACACCGTTCCCCTCCGGACAGTGGGGGCTTCTATGAGAGGACACCGGAGGGCTTGATGGGAAGCCACGAATCGCGGGGCAAGGATCCGGATGGAACGGATGGAACGCAGGCCGCAAGATGGCGATCGGGCAGTGGCAGGCTAGGCCGGAGGGGGGCACGGAGTCCGGCAAAACTCCCCTGACTGGGCCGAAGGTGGAAGGTAGGTTCCGATCCGGGGGAGTCCGGAGGCCCGGGGACGCAGTCCACGCGAGCGGCGGGCTCCACCAGCCAGGTAGGCCTCAATATGGCGGCCGGGGAGCGGAGCAAAGAGAGTGTAGGTGCCGACGGGGGGGGGGGGGGGGTGACCACCGTGTAGATGTCGAGATGGGTCCGTGGATGATGGCCGGGCACTGACCTGGGGGATCCTGATGGGGGGATCTTATTCGATTGTCCGGGAGGATCCGGAGACTTCGTAGGCCCAAGATGGCGGCCGGGCTGTAGTGGAGGGTGCAGGCCGGGGGCCTGGACGTGGCCGATGCCGCTCCGTCCGCTTCACAACTTTGGTAGCCGGGCGATTAGGATAGTCTAGGAGGCTGGTGGGAATATTTTTGTGCCCCAAAACTTGATTTGTAGTGGCGGATGGCTCAGGATTAAGTCCGGGCTCGCAGAGCTCATCAAAAGAGCGTCCTTCTTCCCTCGCCGTCGGACACGCCCCCCCCGCCATTGACATTTTGAATTTAGACTTTCAAACCTGTGTGGAATTGGCTGTCGCCTTGGTGGGGTGCCATGCCCCTTAAATTTGGGCCTGGCGTGTGGGATGATATTTTCATTTTATTTAGCTTGAGCTTAAATGGCTAAGCTATTTTTATTATTATAGGATATATATATATATATATATATATATATATATATATATATATATATATATATATATATGGTTATATGCTAATAAAATGAGTTAATATATTTAAATCGATTATTTAATTTTGATTTAAGAATTGTTTGATAAAATACAATTCCTTTATACCTATAATAAAGGCCATGGTCATTTCATACCGCAGGTATAATTTGTAGTATTATTTATTTATTTATCCATAGTAATATTATATTGGTTTTAAATGGTTATGACTACAGTCCCATAGGTTAGTGATGTAGCTGGGGGCAGAGTTGTGGATGGCTTTGCAAGTTATTAGTATTTTGAAATTCATTTGTTGGGTGAGTGGCAGCCAGTGGAGGAATTGGCAAAGGGATGGTAGATGCTGAACGGTTTGTAAGGTGAATGAGCCTGGCAGCAGCATTCATAATGGACTGAAGAGGAAAAGGTAAGCCAATGTGTGGAAGGTTGCAGAACTCATCTTTCTAAAGTACCAGACACCACTGGCTGTAAACCGATCTGGATGTCGGGCTGCTGGTGTTGTGAACCCGGAACGACTGACTGATCGTCACTTTATGGACCACATTTCACCCACTGAAAAGAAGACAGCACCCACAAGGATGTGTGTGGTTTGCTGCTCCAAGCATGATGACACCGGAAGAAAAATCCGTTTATATTGTCCCGACTGTGACTTGGACTTTGTTCTGTACCTTGTTTTAAAATTTTCTATAACCGAGACGTTTACTGACTAATAATATTGCACCTTTGTTTGGCCCCCCCAAAAAATCTGAGTTTTTGATTATATTATTTACTAAAATGTATTAAATAAAAAGTATTGTTATTATTAAATTATTATTGGTTATTATTTATTATATTATAATTTATGATTTTGTGTTTCAAACTTTATCATACACAAGACATCTACTAGACTCTGGTTTGGACATATTTAGCTGAGTTATTCCTAAGAATTACAGGCCTGCAATCTAAAACGCCAAATTTCCATGCAAAATAATGGTACTTTCAGCACCTAAAATCTGAAAGAATCATACCGCCAGGGAGGTTAAAGACATTCTGTAAGTGAAATAATGAAAGATTTCCTGGATAAAATTAGAAATTCAGATTTCCTTAAACTCACCACACCAAGTTTCCCAACTGTATTGGATAAACAGAGTATATTATACACCATAAAAAAATACCATTTAAAAGCTAAAATTGGATATCATTTAGATGCCCCAAGTGCCACCTATACACTGATGATTTCATTCTAATGCCTGAGGTGTTCCAAGCTTGTCCAGTATTGTTAAAATATTGTTTGGGAACTTGCATCTCTTTTTTAAACCAATACTAATGTATTCTTGGTCATGTAGAAGATCTCAGTTATCCCAGGAAAAAATACTGCTAAAAATCATTTATTCTTATTCTATATCATTTATTCTATTTTGGCAGAAAGGAAATACTGTACAAGATGTGGATCTCACCCTTTCCCCAACAATCCAAACCAGGTTGTCACAGTAAATTCTCTTGTACTGCTTGGCGAATACATATATAATCGCAGAGGAAAACATAGGGAGAGATTTACTAAAACTGCAGAGTGCAAAATCTGGTGCAGCTCTACATAGAAACCAACCAACAAGTTGTAGTTACAGTAGAAGCTGATAGGCTATGCACAGCTACACCAGATTTTGCACTCTCAGGCCGCGTACACACGGTCGATCCATCCGATGAGAATTGCCCGACGGACCGCTTTCATCGGTTCACCGCTGAAGCAGACTGGTGGTCTGATGTGCGTACACACCATTGTTCCAAAAACTGATCGGGTCAGAACGCGGTGACGTAAAACACACAACGTGCTGAAAAAAAGTTCAGTGCTTCCAAGCATGCATCGACTTGATTCTGAGCATGTGCGGGTTTTGAACCGATGCTTTTGTGTACTAACCATCGGTTTGGACCTATCGGTCAGCAGTCCATAGGTTCGATTTTAAAGCAAGTTCTCAAATTTTTGTCCGAAGGACAAAAGACCCATGGGCCGTACACACGGTCGGTTTGGACCGATGAAACTGAACTTCAGTCTGTTTTCATCGGTTTGGACTGATGGTGTGTACGCGGCCTCAAAGTGTTACTAAACACACAACAGTAAAATCAGTCTGTATATGCAGCACAGCATGCTTGTTATACCGCTGCATTGTGTAAAAAGGCTGTTTTATGCACAGATCCTTCCCTCCTGCACTGCCTATCTGGGGAAAGCCAGCTAACACAGGCAGGGTAGCCAACCTGCACATGCTTAGTTGTGTCTTTTTTAAGCTGGAGAGAACATTTACTTGTGATATTGGCATCACACATGTGGGCGTGTATACAGGCTGTAGTGGAAATCTCCTCCTACCTGAACTGTGCAGTTTATCACTGACTGTGGTATATAGATCAGCCAAAAAGGTATATAGTGGCAATATTTTAATGTTAAAAGACGATTTATGAGCTGTGGTCACTGTGGTGGGGGGGGGGGGGGCAGATGAACTATTTTCATATTACTAGGTTTAGTAAAACCTTTAGGCTGCTTTCACACTGGGGTGGGCGTTGGCGGTAAACACTGCTAGTTTTAGGGCCACTAGCAGGTCACTTTTAACCTCCACCCGAATAAAGGGTTAAATGTGCCCATGTAGCGCCGCTGCCGAAGTGCTTTGCAGGCGCTTCAGCAGTGATTCATTTAGATGGGCAGGAGCAGTGGAGGATGCTGCCTGCATGACTTTTTTTAACGTTCTTGCCAGCAAACCGCTCCAGTGTGAAAGGACTCTAGATTTCACACTGGGACTGCAGGGGAGGCGTTTTTCAGGTGCTTTATAGGCGCTATTTTTATCCCAAAAGCGCCTGAAAAATGCCTCAGTGTGAAAGGGGTCTGAGTTTTAGAAAATCAACTCCATGGGCTTTTCATAAAATATGGGATTTATAACAAATATCAAGTGCCTATATCTACACTATAATTATTATAATACTGCAGTCAGTCCACCCTTTTCTTTAAGAGAATGCAGATTTTCGTAACCTGCTGTAACACATTTTTGTGCCTATATATATATATATATATATATATATATATATATATATATATATTTACGTCAATACCATATTGTAACTGTACTGTCTGCTTTCCATTGTGCTTTAAGACCAAGTACTATTTAACACACTGTTTGGCTTATCAGAAACTACACAAAATTACCAGTAAAATCTACTGATTGAAAAAAAAATGTATTCCTAGGTCTTTTGCCCTTAGGCCTTGTACACACAACCGAACATGTCCGATGAAAACGGTCCGCGGACCGTTTTCATCGGACATGTCTGCTGGGAGATTTTGGTCTGATGTGTGTACACACCATCAGACCAAATTCCCTGCGGACAGAAAACGCGGTGACGTGGCGGCGACGATGACGCGGCGACGTGCGCGAACAAGGAAGTTCAATGCTTCCACGCATGCGTCTAATCACTTCGACACATGCGCGGGATTTCGGGCCAGCGGACATGTCCGATGAGTCGTACTAACCATCGGACATGTCCGACGGACAGGCTTCCAGCAGACAAGTTTCTTAGCATGCTAAGAATCTTTTGTCCGCTGGAAACCTGTCCGCTAGGCCGGAAAACTTTCCGGTAGGCCCTACACACGGTCGAACATGTCCGCGGAAACTGGTCCGACGGACCAGTTTCAGCGGACATGTTCGGTCGTGTGTACAAGGCCTTAAAGTTAGCAATACCTCTTCTTCATCCAGGGTTAAAATGGGGGTAACAAATAATAGAGTGGCATAGTAATTAATTTACTCATTGGAAGAACATATTAGTAAGCAATGCGTCTTTCACACTGTCAAGTAGAAAAGAATAGGCGCGGACAGAGGCTACAATCCATACACAGGCTCACAGGAGCCACAGTTGTCTGCTGATCTTTGTCTCCTACTTTGGGAGAGGCTTCTATTACTGTGTCGAGTGAGTCTATTGCGTACACACGACAGTTATTCATGTCATGGAAAAAAACAAAGTTTTTCTCGACGTGATTCCTCTCAAGCCTGCCTTGCATACACACGTTCGTGAAAAAAAATGCTCGAGCAAAGCACGGTGACGTACAACACGTACGACGGCACTATAAAGGGGAAGTTCCATTCGAATGGCGCCACCCTTTGGACTGCTTATGCTAATTTCCCTGTCTCATAACTTGCTTCTGAGCATGCACGTCCCCCCCCCCTGTTAAAGCGTACATACGACCATTTTTCACGATGTGAAAAATTACGAGAAAAAATAGAGCAGATTCTAAATTTTTATTGGGCATACACACAACCCTTTTTCACGACCAATTTAAAAAATTGCATTTTTCTCATCATGAAAAACGGTCGTGTGTACGCGGCATATGTCTGCACAGTTCTGATTGGTGCTGTGCCAATCACATGATTAAAAAAAATCTGTTTTAGAAGAGCAAACAAATTATATAACTATCAAATTACTGTTTAACAGCTCCCTTTAAATCTTTAATGAACATCAAATGTGTATTTTTTTTCCCGTTAATATGGTGTAGGTGGAGTCAAAGATATTTGCCATTAGCTTTCATTTTGTTCAGATGGTATCTGCATCCAAGGCTCTTTTTTTACTTTACAGGTATTAGCAATTACATTAGATATATTTAATACTGAGTTATATTAAAACTAAGCTTTTTTGTGGGTTTCTTAGTGAATGTAATCAATCAGCATACTATATTCTGCCCCAATAGTGTTTAGCAATAGGACGGCGAGGAGGAGGAGAGAGGGTGGGGAGTGCCTTTTACCACTTGTGACAGGAAGTCAGGTAAATCTGTGGGTGTTATCACAGACGGGAGATACATTTCTGCCTTGTTTAGACAATACACCAATTATTATCAGGTGTCGGCTGCAGAAGTGGCCAGAAAGGTTTAAGGGCGTTGGAAAACTTCAGCTGTTCAGAATGAGGCAATTAAGGCCTCTATAAGTAATCCAGAGGATTACTACTGATTGCTGCATCCTGAGGCTTTTGAGTGAAGGAGAGCAGTGAGTAGAAATACTTCAGAAGAGGTGAGGTGCTGTTGATTTTTCTGTGTGAAAACAAAATCAAAAGACTATTGTTTTTCTGCTGTAGGATCAGCAGTGTCTGCCCAGCACTAGGCTGTGCCAGACTCCATAGATAGGTTCCTGTGTGGCGAAGGTAGACGCCCCAAGTGGCCAGGGTTTATTTTATGTTTGATTTTGTTTATGCTGTTTGGATGCTTGCACTTGTTTCCAGCAAGATGGAAGAATAAACCAAATTCTTTGTTTTCAACCGTCTTCGGCTGTTTCTCTGTATCGTTCAGTGTGTAGTGAACCCATCCAGGTGGTCACACACCCCCGCTACCGAGCTAACCCCTTACACACTGTATATATGCCCACACATGTTACTCTATACTCATGTGGGTTGTACGGATAAGAAAAAGGAGGAAATTAAAAGCTTAGAAGGGAACTGAAAATGGAGCATGCTCAGCGAATGACAACAGCTTGTCTGCACAATCTAAGGCTGCAGTGGGGACACAGAGAAGATGGGAGGGACCGTTTAAGACATAATCAGCCAGGTCAATTTCACTCTACACAAAACAAATGATTTAGTGGCTTTAAGAGTATGCACGCTCTGTTATAGCATTTAAGGAGAGTTTTTCATAATCTGGGTTTAATGACACTTTGGGGGAGATTTACTAAACCTGGTGCAATCAGAATCTACTGCAGCTGTGCATGTTAGCCAATTGGCTTATAACTTCTGCTTGTTCAATTAAGGTTTGATCATAAAACCTGGAAGCTGATTGGTTTCTATACAGAGCTTCACCAGATTTTGCATGCTCCAGTTAAAGTAAATAACCCCTATCTCATTTATCCCGGTGAAAAATCAATTTACCATAGAATGTGAATGGGGTATCTCCTCTGCCACCTATTATATTTAGACAGTCACAGATTCAGAAGCTGCCTGTATACATGAACAGAGACTGCATCTGATGTAATGCAGTTACTGTTTGGCTGACAGTTTTCCACAAGGCTCCTTTGATTTTGAAATCGACTTTTGGTGAGAAAGCTGGTGCTAACACGGCCATCCATGGTTCAAATTTTGGTTGACTCAGCAGCCCCAATAATGTTTTTCCTTCACTGCCCTGAATTAGAACCTATCTAAGGAAAACATAGACTACTGTCTACAGTGGCCTTGAGGTCCACGCAACAAATGCTAAAGGGCCACAGGATGGGCACCAGGGTTCCAAGGTGATGAAAGGTGTACCATTGTTCTGTTTTATATGTGGTATCCCTTAAAGATGATTTTAAATGAAGTTGTTGTGAAAGTATGAGGCAATTATTTTAAACTGGGATCATGGCTGGCAGCACAGTATAACAGTGTTTAGGCTGCACAGATCCCTCTCTATTTACTGAGGTCACACCCGAGATCAGAAATTCCTCTGCAGCCTGTTACAATTGCACAGTGACCTTGAGAAGCCCCACCTGACAAAAGCCCTGTCTGTCTAATACATTGAGGCTTTGCACTAGCCATTGACTTCCAGTGCATTGTGTCATTCCCTCTTCGAGGAAATCCTATGTTGGTTTTCTCACATGGATGCGAATGAAAAACCGCACATCTCACCAATCAGCTTTCCATGAAGGGACCCGTATATAAACACTTGCTGATACTTACAAAACTGGCTATGTTATTTTTTGTGTACATTTGTGGTTTCTATTTCCTACCATAAAATGTATATTATCTTTAACTCCCTAATGGATTCCTTGTAACTTCATGGTCTGGAATGATATTTTTCCTATGTGTCTGTTACATGGGAGTTACTTTTTTATATGTAGTCAAAAAGATATATTTGCATTTTACTTTAGTACATTTTTTTTTTTTGGAGTATCACTTGTTTATCTGTCTTGTCTGGCACATCAGACAAAAAAGATTTGACATTTTCTATAGACAGGCAGAACTTTAATTGCTGGCAGGGGACTGAGATGAGACATCTGCCTGTCATTATCCCGCTGCTTGAACTGGAACCGCTTAAGTTCTCTTGTCAGAATGCTGGAGGGTTCTCTACTCTACCCATAGGTTTTCCCAATTCCCTTATGAACATCTCTTTAGCTGAAATAAGTGGAAGGCAATTCTTGCATAATGCATGTTTATATGGTATGTAAGCAGGTTGCCTACAGTGTATTAGTTAGGTAGGTGGCTGCCAAGGCAGGGGTTAACTGCTAGCACCTCAGTTCTTGGACTTTTTGGGCCCTGCCTGTCCACCCTGTGATATAAATGGAGGTGGAAGGCCGGGTTTCCGGAGCACACTCCTAGACATGCTGTGACCAACATGGAACACTGAAAGGGACTGCTGCGTCTAGTAGGCTGTTGGAAGACACCAGAAGACTAGAGCACTGCTGGTCATGGACTACCACCTTGTTGAGGTATGCCTGGGCAGCCTAGTTTAGTTAGTTAGGTTTATGTCGCACTGGAAGCGTACTTGTTGGATTTTTGCCACAAATTTTCAGTAAAATGTCAATAATTGTTTAAAGTCTGGTTTGAAAAGTTATTTAAAGGGGTGCACAATGGTTTCTGAAATATTAAAGAACAGGGTCAGTGAAGCACATGTGGGGTATGAAGCAAGGTCATTACCAAAGGGTTAACTCAAGACAAGTGGAGGAGGAATGCAGTTGCTATGGGTAACCAGCTGGTCATTAAGCGTCGTACCTGGCATGGTGATGAGTCTTCTGGTAGTGAAGAGGCCAGTGATATATCTCTCTCCCGAGTGGTTGGTTCCCTCAGGAGTATCTGGGACCGAACCCACGTTATGGCGACCCATAGCTTAGCTGCATGGCACAGAAGAGTAAAGGAGTTAAAGCGGTAGTAAAGGTTCAAATGTTTTAAAAAAAAATAACAAACATGTTATACTTACCTCCAGTGTGCAGCTCTTTTTGCACAGAGTAGCCCCGATCCTCATCTTCTGGGGTCCCCGGCGGCTGTTGCGACTCGTCCCCGCATCAGCTAACCCCCTGGGAAGCGCTTTCCCAAGGGGGTTACTTTGCAGGCACGCTCCCGAGTCTTGCATTTGCGTCCATAGACACAAATGCAGAAATCTCCCCGCCTCCCAGCACCCGCGTCATTGGATTTAATTGACAGCAGCGCGAGCCAATGGCTGCACTGCTATCAATCTATACAATGAAGAGCCAAGAAGACAACTTTTCTTGTCATTCTAGCTGCACTATCAATCCCACGGGGGGGCAGTAGAGTTGGAGTTAGTCCAGAGACATTAGCAGGTCTTAAATTGTTTGCTTAATGATCTTCAGTTTGGGTAACTCATGTTACCCTATTCACCATCCAAGTTCAGCCTTTTTCCAAATAAACAAAACAAAACCAAATCCCCTGGACTGATTATTGTGCCTCTGTAGAGAGTGTGAAAAATTCTCATTGCCTAGCTGTGTGGGGGAAAAGCATAAAATCCAGAGGCCCTTGCGAGGGTAGCGCTACATGTGGGGGCTCATCCGGGTTATCCCCCTAAAATTGCACAGCTGTTGTCCATAGCAGCCGGGAGTAAGCACAGTGTTCTAAGAACTGTTATGCCGCGTACAGACGGTCATTTTTTGTGATGAAAAAAAAACGACGTTTTCAAAAACGTCATTTAAAATGATCGTGTGTGGGCAAAAACGTTGTTTTATGTCTTCAAAAAAACGACCCAAAAAAATTCGAACATGCTTGAATTTTTTGTGTCGTTTTTCAAAACTTCGTTTTTTACTTCCCAGAAATTGACCGTGTGTAGCAAAAAACATCGTTTAAAACGACGTTTTTCAACCCGCGCATGCCCAGAAGCTAGTTATGAAGCGAGCTTCAATGGAAAAAAGTGGTGAAACGTAACCTCGCTTTGCTAGAGCATTGTGAAAAAACGATGGTGTGTAGGCAACATCGTTTTTGAAAATGATGTTTCAAAAACGTCGTTTTATTTCATGATTTAAAACGTCGTTTTTTTTCATCACAAAAAACGACTGTCTGTACGCGGCATTACTCTGCTAAAACTATCTGGAGCAAGGAGGATTTTTGTTGTTTTTTCATGTTTTGAATAAAGACATCGTTTTTTGAGGAGTGCGGCGATCCAGGATTTTTCTTTCATCTCATGGTAATTGAGCACAGCCAGCACCCTCTTGGTTTGTTGGGACGGAAGCAATGGGGATTGGTTGTTTTTAGAGCGGTAGGAGGAGTCATTGCAACACTAGTTGCCTACTTTAGGAAAGCTCAAGAACTGTATCTATCTTTTTACAAGTGAAAGTTTTGTGGCGGAAAAGCCCAAAATCCAGCATCCCTTGCAGGAGTAGTGCTACACTAGGTACCTCAAATCTTGCAAGGAGATGGTCCAGTACTATGCAATTTGATGATATTTGGGTTACTCTGCATTCCCCTGGATTCCACATCACTTTTGCATAGACAACACAGACAGATGCCAGGTGTACGGTAAGCATTATTGCTAACTTTTTTCCCCATAAGGATATAGGGAAAAGTATTTTAATCGGGTTTTTTTTTTGGTTTTTTTTATTACAAAACCTACAAAAGATTTAAGTAGATCTTGCACAAAAAATTTAAGCTTGCGTAATTTTACAGGATTGTAAAAATAAGCAGAATTTGCTTTTTTTGTTCAAGATCTACCTCATTCTTATGTAGATTTTGTAATAAAAAAAAAAACAATTAAATACCTTTTTTCTCTTGCATTTGAATCATTCATGTGAAAGATATTTTAGTAATTCTGTCCCCACAGAACAGGGATGTGGGAAAGGAGAGGATGCATGAGGTTGTCAGTGACATCACTAAAGCAGGAAGTCCCAGTTTGCTAAATTGCCAAAGCAGCTGTCAGTCAACCAGTGGGGTTTGTTGACTACAGCAGATTGGATGAAAGCGCAACCGCCTGCAATTCACACAAGTGGGTGACAACGCTCATGCAGCATTGGCAGCCAGTGGGCTACTATGATGATAAAAAGACCTAAAAAAGATCAGAAACAGATCAGAAGAATTAGGGGTAATTTTTTAAACATTTACTTATACAAATATAAAAAAGTGCACATCTACGTTTGCAAGCAAAAAGCAGCTATTTTAACTTTGGTTTATACATAATCTGGGGTAAATTTTCTAATGGCAAAAAGACTGTTAACTTTGGAAGATTTTCATTTTTTTGCTTAGTGAATGTGGTTAAAGTAGTGTTGAGCGGAATACGCCATATTCGATTTCGCAATATATCACGAATATATAGACGAATATTCGTGAAATATTCGCTAAAATCGAATATTCGTGATATTTTATCCAAAAAAAATTTTTTGCGAAACTTCGCTAATGCGAATGCGAAATTGATTGCGAAATTTCGCTAATGCGAAATTGATTGCGAAATTTTGAAACATTCAATTTCACCTGCCCTTTGGAAAAAGTGTGGTTTTACGTAATGGACCCTGCAACTAACAACAAGGTATTAATAAAATAAATACATTATTATATAGATTTGAGGGTTTACTTTGACCAATTTGTATATTGATTAGTTTAATAAATATTGAATAACCATAGATTTGGAAAATACAGATCTCTCCTCTAGACTGACCTGTATTGAGTTAGGTAAAGATCAACCGCACAACCTGATTCTGTTGAGTTAAAAAAAAGCCAAGTAAACCGTTTAAGTTGACATCTCTTAAATGTCTTTATGTTAAACAGTTATTATTCTCATTAAAGAGGTGAAATGCAAATGATGACACGGGACAAAAGATGGAAAATTCTTTGAAGATGTGATACACTGGAAAAACGCACAGAAACACTCCACTCTCTCCTATGACAACTGTTGTAGGAGAACTCTGATTGGCTCTGATGCAAAAGAAGGGCGGAGAAAGTATTCGCGAATATTCGTAATACGAATATTCGCGATTGCGAATATTCGGCAACATAAAAGGATCGCCTCAGCTTAGCTACTCGGCCCAGGGTCTCTAATCATACCAGCAATGCTTTTAGACGTCGATGGAGATCACTAGGATGTGATCTGTTTTAAAAATAAATTTGAAAAAATACGAATATTCGGAATAGCGAATTTTGGCCGCGAAATTCGAGTTATTCGCGAATATTCGAATATGCCATATTTGTAACGAATATTCGCAATGCGAATATTCGTGAGCAACACTAGGTTAAAGTTTACTTTGCAAAGAATACCCAATTATGTACAAGAAAAAAAATAACATTAATTTTGCTTGCTCACGATTGGATGATGGAAGTCAGTAGAGCTTCACCCCTTTAACTTTCAAGGTGAGGATAAATTCCTTTTCAAAGTAAACCTATTTTCCTTTAGTAAATAAACCCTTTTAACCACAAGAGGACCAACTGTCGCAGTTATACTGCAGCAGGTTGGCTCCCATGGGCAAATTGCCCTAGCTGAACGTTGGCTGCTTTAAGACCACTAAGGAGCGATGTGCATGCCCGGCTGCCGCAAAGTCCACCCGCAATCGCTCCTGAGAGAGATAGAATGGAGATCCGTCATGTCAACAGACAGATCTCCATTCTGTCAGGAGAGAAGCGACAGATCTGTTGTTCATACAAAGTATGAACAGCAATCAGTCTCCTCCAGGCAGTCCCATCCCTCCACAATTAGAATCACTCTCTAAGACACACATTGAACCCCTTTTATCACCCCATAGTGTTAACCCCTTCCCTGCCAATGACATTTATACAGTAATTGGTGGCTATTTTTAGCTGTATAAGTGTCAATGGTCCCAAAAAAGTATCAAACGTGTCCGATCTGTCCGCCGCAATATGGCAGTCCTGCTAAAAATCACAGATCCCTGCCGTTACTAGTAGAAAAAAAAATAATAAAAATGCCATAAATATATCCCCTAATTTGTAGACGCTATAACTTTGGCAAACCAATCAATATACGCTTATTGCGATTTTTTTTTTACCAAAAATATGTAGACGAATACAGCCTAAACTGAGGAAGAAATTATTTTATTTTTTTATATATTTTTTGGGGGGATATTTATTACAGCAAAAATATATATTTTTTTTTTCCAAAATTGACATTCTTTTTCAAATAAAAACCATAGAGGTGATCAAATACCACCAAAAGAAAGCTCTATTTGTGGAAAAAAAATGTGGGTACTGCTTCTCACGACCCCGCAATTGTCAGTTAAAGCGACGCAGTGCTGTATTGCAAAAAGTGGCCTGGTCATTAAGAGGGCAAATCCTTCTGGGGCCCATCCTTTTTATGGCCCTGTGTCCATGTTCCTGTGTCAACTCCTGCACTAATCTTGTCTACTTTCCCTATGAATGTGACTATCCTGACCAAAACCAGACACATATCCTAGCAACCGTGTGTGTGTGTGTCTGCGCTTGTTCTCTTTAGTTTTGCATTTTACTGCACATATCTGTGTGCTGCTACATGCGAGGTGGCCCACTGATTGGCTGTTGCAGCTTTTTAGGGGTCCTATGCATGCAGCCTATTGTAGAGATCCCCTAGTTTACTCCACAGGTGCTTTTTCTGTTGTTGACTTCTCTGCTTTGTCCAAACTTGATCTTGCCACCAGCCTTGACCTTTTGCTTCCTTTGACCTAATCTTTGCTCCACAGTTGTCTGTCTTGCTCTGCTAGACTGTCATTCTGGCTCTTGACCCCTGTCCATTGCTATGACCTCATCCCTGGTACTAATGCATTCCATTCAGCTTCTGATCTTTGGTGTCCTCTGACCTTTGACCTTCTTGTTGCCTGCTATAGGTGAATTGGACCGGATACAGTGCTCTTACCACAGCCCTCGCCCACTGCCAAAGCATTGATTTTTGTAGATTAACCATTTAAAAAAAATGTATATTACACAACAAAATGAACATTATAGTGCGGGAAAGTGCATTGTACAAAGACGTGATTTCTGAACACTGAAATCGGTGTGCAATATTCATAATGAAAGTATATACCCCTCCCACTAATTTCTTATATACTGTGAGAAACTCTAGTCAAATACCCTGAAATTCCTGTCATTGTTCTTTTTTACTCTACTTCTGCTTGTGTTTCCTGTTGCTAAATATATGTAGTATTTTGCAATTACTGTTACTTCACAAAATGTAAACTTTGTTAAAAGAGAAAAAATCTACAATATTAAACGGTTTAAACGTCAGTGTAAAAATTCAGAGAATATTTTTTTGCATGTGTTTTTACCATAACATTTAAGAAATCATATATTTATTTCATTTATTTTCTCTGTTCCCTCAACAACCTTACTATTCTGTAAAAAGTGCACAAGTAAAAGGGCTCTTATAAGGGTACTCTGTTTCCACATATGATTTAAACCTTTCATTGACAGATGTTGATATAGTGTAACTTATTTTTATTGTTGGAAATGCAGAACACCATGTTGTTTCTTTTTTAGCACATCTTTGGCATTTGAAGTAACCCTAACTTCTGGCCTACAGGGCACTTTTACCTCCTTTCTGCCCAGGCCAATTTATAGCTTTCAGTGCTGTTGCACTTTAAATGGCGATCACACGGTCATGCAACGCTGCACCCAAATGACATTTTTTAGTATTATATTCACCACTGTGGTAGTATTTAATCACCACTGTGTTTTTTCATTTTTTTCTAAACAAACGAAAAAAGACTGAAAATTTGTGGCACTGAAAAGCAGCACTGGTTGACACTGACAAGCATCAATGATGGACACTGATTGACAGCACCGATGGGCACTGAGAGGCATCACTCATGGGCACTGAAAGGCTTTACTGATGGGCACTGACCGGCATCACTGATGGACACTGGCAGCGCTGGTGGGCACTGACAAGTATCACTAATGGACACTGATTGGCATCACTGATGGGCACTGAGAGGCATCACTGATGGGCACTGACAGGCATCACTGGTGGACACTGTTTGGCAACACTGGAGGGCACTGATGGGGCTGCACTGATCATCAGGGCACTGATGATCAGTGACCTGATTGCCAGTGCAGATGTCCACACTGAGGAATGCCGCTTACTGGCTCTCCTCTTGCGCTGTCAGCGTGAGGAAAGGAATGCTGATAACTGGCATTTCCTATGTACACTGTGATTAGCTGTGATTGGACACAGCTGATTACATGGTAGAGAGCCTACATCATAGGCTCTTTACCGTGATCGGTGATGAGCTGTGTCTGAGGGGCAAGAATGGGGGGATGTCATATGACGTCCTTCCAAAACGAGAGCACTCCTGCCTGACCGCCATTTAAATATATTGCCAGAAGAAGTTAAAGTATGCACCTAGGCACAATTTTAATAAAATACATAATTTGTAAGTCTATGCAATACATGCACATTTACCTATGTTTTATCACTTTAAACACGCTGCACTTACAATATAATAACTGTTGATGTGCCCAGAGCTTTTTTTCTCAGAAAATAGGTGCAGGAACTCAACCACAACCCCGTTCAGATTTCACAAACAGTAGAAGGGTCTTAAAGGGGCATTAAATATCAGGATTGCATTACATACAGAATACAGAGTTCAGGGGGTTACACACAGAGTGCAGAGCTGTCACTTGTAAACACAGAAACCAAACTACAGAAATATAGTGCGTGCTCCTACCTTCCACTTTGACTTGACAGAACAATGTTTTTGTGGCTATGAATTAAAAAAAAAAACACATGTTGTCAGCCCTGCCTACTTTAATGCAATACAAATCAGTTTCTCCTCATCTCTATAACCATTCCTTATACACAGGCAGAGATCACAGGAAGTTCTCAGCGAACAAGATTATTGACAAAATCAACAGGTATTTTTGCACTTATTTTTGTAAAATAGATACAGCAAGAAGATTTCAATGGTATATTTAACAGATCAGACCTGCAAGCCAATGTCTGTCTCATGATCCTCCATGGCAAAGTTAGAATGTTGCTTGTTCTTCTACTAGTCTGTTTTTTGTTTTTTTAAAGTATGAAGGACTCTATTCTGGGTGCCAAGGGCCCCACCAAGTCTTTGTTAGTGTACGGGGAGCCATGTAAAAGATCTTATGTACTGTGTAGGTTGTTCTGAGGAAAAGTAGTGCAATCCCCTTGAACTAGTACCTGGGTATGTGAATTTCACAAGTATAAAGTGAGATAAGTTAGTTGTGCTACTAGGTCGCCTACAACCAGGCAGCTCTCGAAGGCCTTGAAGCTGGCAGCATGTATTCCAGCTAACTCATATCTATCTATCTATCTATCTATCTATCTATCTATCTATCTATCTATCTATCTATCTATCTATCTATCTTTCTTTCTCGGTCCATTCTTTTTATATAATTGTGTAGCATCCTCTAGTGTGCTAGCTGTAAATAGTTAGTGTTTAGTATAGGTACATTTTGGCTTGGCTGAGATTCAGGCCTGGGGTGAATCTGGGTCAAGGTTGAGTGACTCAGGTAAGATGGATCACTCAGCAAGTAGCATCTCTGGTGCCTCCTCCTGCTCTCTAGAACCTTCGAGAAGCTTCTTGAAGTAGTGGGCAGAAGCTAGGAGGAGCTGCTTTGAGTATTGATGAAGGCCCCCAGCAGAATGGGCTGGCAGGGGGCAGGGAACCTCATAAATACTAGTGGGTCCTGCCAGCAGGGGCAGTTGGATGGAAGATGGAGAGGAGGCTGTCAGGGATTAATGCTGGACACTGAATTTTGCTACACACTCAAAGGGGCCTCAGGTTCCTTCCTGTAATGGGTTATTGCTCTTAAAATCTGACTGAGAGACTTTTTGTCAGAGTCACCAAACAGTGTGCCAGCTGAAGCTCTGTAAGAAAGCTGGTGCTGGAGGAAGAGAAGGAGTGTAAATAGACTGTATATAGGAGAAGTTGTCCGTGAAGTTGTTTTGAAGTCAAATGCATCCCAATACCCCTATCACCATCAAAGTTTATTCCCCCCAGTAAAGCAAAAAAACAAGGTACTGTACTGTTCTCTGACTCTAGCGTACCTGTGAAGATTTGATGTGCCTGGCTGTGCAGGATGAGGGGTCCCAGTTCTACTTGCGGCTGCTTAGGGGTGCGCTACACTTTTTATATAGGGACTAAATTAATATTTTTATAAACTTATTGTTATGTATTTTTTTCACAATATAGCAATAGTTTACAGTTGTACACAATACCTCATTAAAAGAGAAGTATGTTGTTGTTTTTTTTGATAATCATACTTACCTCGGTGGATAGAGCATCAGGCCGATGCTGCAGCTGTCCGACGGGGTCTCTGTACTGAGAACCGAGCCACCGAACACCGCTGATGGCTCGGCTCTCACTCCTCCCCGAGCAGAGCGATGCTGACTCTCAGTCAGCATCACTCTTGCTCTGATCCCCCACGCTCATTGGAGCGATGAGCAGTGGAGGGGCGGGAAGTGGCCGTCTCACTGACTTGCTGAAACGCTGAGACTGCCAACAATCAAGGCAGCTGGCAGGTCCAGACTTGGGAAGTTGGGATGACTCGCTGCCCAGACCGATAGCAGTGATGTCAGGAGAGTGTGGACTTCAGACCGCTCTCTCCGCTGAAAACTGGTCACAGGAGTGCAAAACTAATTGCACTCCTGTGACCCAGAGGAGAAGCCCAGCCTAAAAAGTTCAGGTTGGACTTTTCCTTTAAGCTAGGAGACTAAGCAATGCATAGTTTTGACAAAGCTGAGGGTACATTGAAAATAACAAAAACAAACTGTCCAATTTGGATGTTCAGCAAGTTAATAATTTGACTGCAATAATGTTCCTAGATAGAGGAATCCATGTTCCTAAACAATATACTCCCACAGACATAGAAAAACAGTCATGTCTTTTCTATGTGCGAGAGTCCTATACTTTTCCACCATCTTTCACAGAGTGCGTTATTCTCTTATTCCTCAACAATGTACATTCCCTCCATTATCACACTGATGGCAGGGCTCAGAGTACAACAAGTTCTACACGGTTGTGTTGTTAAAATGGAAAGATAGAAACTATAGAAAAACAAGTCAGAATTATTTAACCACTTCGTTACCGGGCCTATTTTGGCACTTTTCTCCTTTATGTAAAAATCTAAATTTTTTTGCTAGAAAATTAATCAGAACCCCCAAACATTATATATTTTTTTTAGCAGACACCCTAGGGAATAAAATGGCGGTCATTGCAACTTTTTTTCTCACACAGTATTTACGCAATAATTTTTCAAACGCCTTTTTTTAGGGAAAAAAACAGTTTGATGAATTAAAAAATAACAAAACAGTAAAGTTAGCCCAATTTTTTTGTATAATGTGAAAGACGGTGTTACGCCGAGTAAATAGATAGCTAACATATCACGCTTTAAAATTGCGCACACTCATGGAATGGCGCCAAACTTCGGTACTTAAAAATCTCCATAGGCGACACTTTAAATTTGTTTACAGGTTACTATTTTTGAGTTACAGAGGAGGTCTAGTGCTATAATTGTTGCACACGCTCTAACGCACGCGATGATACCTCACATGTGGGGTTTGAGCGGTGTTTACATATGTGGGCGGGACTTGCATGCGCGTTCGCTTCTGCACGCGAGCGACCGGGACAGGGGCGTTTTAAAAGATTTATTTTTTTTATTTCATTTTTTTATTTTTACACTTTTTTACATTTTTTTTTTTGATCACTTTTATTCCTATTACAAGGAATGTAAACATCCCTTGTAATAGGAATCACTGTGACAGGTCCTCTTTATGGAGAGATGTGGGGTCAATAAGACCCCACATCTCTCCTACAGGCGGCTTACAAGCATGAAATCAGTGAAAAAAAATCACCGATTACATGCCGACGGCCGCGATAGCGGCTTTGTTCACTTCCTGGTACCGAGCGTGACGTCATTATCGTCGCGCCCGATCCTCCGACGGTCATAGAGATGACTGTGACCATCTGATCACCAGTCATCTCTATGCTTCACCAACGAGCGCCGGCCGATTCGCTCTCCAGGCCCCCGATGGCACGGGAGAGCCCGGAGAAGCACTGGATGGCGGCGGGAGGGGGGACGTCCCCTCCCGCTGCCTAGAAGAACGATCGAGCGGTGGAACCACAACTTTGATCATTCTTCTGGTGCACAGAATCGCCGGCTGAAGACGGCGATATCTGAATGATGCCTGCAGCTGCAGGCATCATTCAGATATCACCACTCAAAGTGGAGGACGTCCCAGGGACGTCCTTGGGTCTGAAGTGGTTAAGGGAATGGACTGTTCTATCTTAAAGTGGATGTATACCCGAACTTTTTTTTTTTTTATGTCACAATGTAGAGTATAAGATTTCCTATCATCTGTGCCCAGTCTTGCCACACAGAGTTAATCCAGCTCTAAGCAATCCTCTTTCATTGTTCAGTGAAATAAAACGGACTTACAGAGAAAAAAACTTAGTCCGTTCCGCCCCCTTGCTGTGAATGACAGGTTATTTCCATATCTCATGCACTAGCCTGGAGACAGGCATTATTTTTCAATTCCCACCCCCCACTCCTTTTCTGAAGTCATGTGGTTACTTTTCTGGATTTTGACTGGATGTTAGTGATCATAGCAGAATTTAGTGTAAGGAATACACAAGAGAAAATGCATGTTGACAAGGTGGAGTGTGGGGAGTCTACTGACATCATGACTCCACCCACAGAGCTCCAGACAACAGATCCACCCACAGAATCTGCAGTTTTTCAGTTCTTATAACAGACAGAGGGGAAACATTTGACAGGTAAGGATACATGCAGGAGGCATTTATATCCTTATAGACCAGCACTATTGCAGTAGTTTAGAAAGGATGAGAGTGGGTTTACATCTACTTTAACTGCAAAGTTGGAAAACATAGTAAACCATATTTCCAAGTCACTTGTATTTTTTAATTAAATTCTAAATATGGGATTGTATTCAGTACTTACATACCAAACATGTCAAGCCTTAAAATGTGCATGCTCGTGAAAAGGAGTAACATTACGGTACCTAAAAGTGTCTATAAACAATGCCCTTACGTGAATTTATAGTTAACAGTAATGATAAATCTAGATTATTGCTCTCACTATGCTGTTCACTTTGATACCTAACACATGTGGCCCAATTTATTTTTATTATAATTAGTTTTTTTATTTTTGCAGGTGACAAGTTCTCTTTTTGGAGACTATTAAAGTAACATTAAAAGTATTTTTTTGTTTTCATTTTAGCTGGAGTAATGGATGGTTATAACCCTGCTGTAAGGTTTATTTTTGCCTTCTGTGTCCCACTGGGTAGATTTCCCTTCACTTCCTGTCACCTGACAGGTGTGTTAATCCCTCTCCATTCTATACAAATCTAAAAAAGGTCTTGTCTTTAGTTATACTGTAGGCTGGATTCACACCTATGCATTTTTAGTGCTTTTTGCATTTTGCAGATTTGTACTACAGAACGTGTTCCATAAGAAACCATGTTAAATGGTCTGAACAGCAAATCTGCAAAATGCAAAAAGCACTAAAACTGCATAGGTGTGAATCCAGCCTTAAAGGAGTTCTCCAAGCTAAAACTTTTAACCCCCGCTGTGCCCGGGCTGTAAAACTATACAAAATAAACTTTCACTTACCTGCCTACGATCCCCCGTTGTTCCGATATCGCCGTCCCGTTCTCCGGTCCCGGTCTCTTCCACTTCCTGCGGGTCGGTGACTCACAGTGCGCTTAGCCTATCAGCGGCCGCGACGGGACATTCTGCGGCCGCTGATAGGCTGAGCGCACTGTGAGTCACCGACCCGCAGGAAGTGGAAGAGACCGGGACGGCGATATCGGAACAACGGGGGATCGTAGGCAGGTAAGTGAAAGTTTATTTTGTATAGTTTTACAGCCCGGGCACAGCGGGGGTTAAAAGTTTTAGCTTGGAGAACTCCATTAATGTCTCCTCTGCATTCCACTGTGCTTGATCGGCTGAGCACTTGTGGGTTTATTGATAGCAAAAAAGGTGAGGGAACAACTGCGCTTGCTTGTCATCAGGAAACTGTTTGTCATGGGGGTGCAGAGGGGAGGGGCCGCACTTCACTGTACCATAAAGGGATCAGGTGGCCCTACAGCCACATGGATCGTTTTTCCATAACAGACAGGCGTTGGCTGAACCAGACCCTAATGCCTTGTACACACGATCGGAATTTCCGATGGAAAAAGTCAGACGGAATTTTTTCATCGGATATTCTGACCGTGTGTATGCCCCATTGGACTTTTTCTGTCTGAAATTCCGACTGAGTTAGGCCCCGTACACACGTCCGAGGAACTCGACGGGCAAAACACATCATTTTGCCCGTCGAGTTCCTTGTGAAGCCGCCGAGGATCTCGGCGAGCCGAAATTTCCCATTGAACAACGAGGAAATAGAGAACATGTTCTCTATTTCCTCGCCGGCTTCCTCGGCCGAAAGTGTACACACCACCGGGTTTCTCGGCAGAATTCAGCTCCGACCGAGTTTCTGGCTGAATTCTGCCGAGAAACTCGGTCGTGTGTACGGGGCCTAAGGCCCCGTACACACGTCCGAGGAACTCGACGGGCAAAACACATTGTTTTGCCCGTCGAGTTCCTTGTGAAGCCGCCGAGGATCTCGGCGAGCCGAAATTTCCCATTGAACAACGAGGAAATAGAGAACATGTTCTCTATTTCCTCGCCGAGGTCCTCATCGGCTTCCTCGGCCGAAAGTGTACACACGGCCGGGTTTCTCGGCAGAATTCAGCTCCGACCAAGTTTCTGGCTGAATTCTGCCGAGAAACTTGTTCGTGTGTACGGGGCCTAAGAAAGAGAACATGTTTTCTGTCGGAAATTCCGTTCGTCTGTATGGAATTCCGTCTGAGAAAAAAAACATGCATGCTCGGAAACAATTCGATGCATGCTCGGAAGCATTGAACGTCACCGCGTTTTAGACGGTCGGAATTTGGTGTGTCCGTGTGTATGAAAGACAACTTGAATAGAATTCCGTCGGAAAAACCCATCCGAGGTTATTCCGACGAAAACTCAGATCGTGTGTATGAGGCATTAGAAGTATTTCTTCCAATGAATATACAAACATCATAAAGTCCTTGTTCTTAACTAATTAGAATTCTGTGTTTATTGCAGACAAAGGTGGAGACCATAATGGTAACATAAGCATTCATAGAGGGGTGTATGCTATGAAATTATATAAAGTTAGTTTAATGTTTAAAATGAAATGATTAAGTGCTATAATATTTACCCAGTCAGTCTATACTGTCCACGTAAATTGTTTTCACAGTGTTTTTTAATGTTCCTGTAGCAACTTCCCTCTTGCAGTTGGAAAAAACTATTGTTATAATTAGTAAAGCTCTGAATGACAAATGCCAAGAATGTGCTGGGTAAATGTAGCCAATCACAGTTTAAAAACATTACTGGAAAATATATATTGTTGGATGCTAAACAGTTTTCTGGTCACATAATCTGCCTCAGTCACATGTTTTGTCATAGAGATTTGAGTCACACATGACATAAAGCGATTAGCGATGAGTCCTTTGATTCAAAGAATAAGAATCAATACTTAACAGAGTGTAAAAATCTACACAGTGCACAATTCTTTCATGTTGCTGTGTTTATCCCTCTTGTGTGTCACATGTCAAGTTTTGCATGCACTTCTATGTGTGAAAAAAACGTCATCTCTCACCGCACGCCCTGCATCACCACCGCCCAGTCCTCACAGCCAGCCACAAACTTTACACTAAGTTTTGGCCATTCCACACTTGGCAAGTGATAATTTGCACCTGGCAAGTGGCAATCCACACCTGGCAAGTGACAAGCTACATTTGGCAAATGACAATCCGCACCTGGAAAGTGACAAGCTGCATCTGGCATGTGACAAGCCGCATCTAGCAAGTGACAAGCTGCATCTGTTGGCAGGTGACAAGCTGCATCTGTTGGCAGGTGCCAAGCTGCATCTGTTGGCAGGTGACAGCGGTAAGTGACAATCTGCATCTGTTGGCAGGTGACAAGCTGCATCTGTTGGCAGGTGCCAAACTGCATCTGTTGGCAGGTGACAGCAGTAAGTGACAATCTGCATCTGTTGGCAGGTGACAAGCTGCATCTGTTGGCAGGTGTCGGTGGCAAATTACATTTATTTTTTTATTACAATATAATAATGGAAATTATGCGCTTCAACCATCCTGGCACCATGGTTGATATGGTGTCAGGATGATTGAAGTGCAAACACCAGCCATTGCTTTAACAAATCGCGTGCAAAATATCGCTTAACTCCCGCGGGCCTTGGCATAATTTTTTTCACGCAGCCGGTCCCCAGTGTCAAAAAGGTTGGGGTGTGATGGTGGGTGAACCACAAAGGGGTTAATATGGATTCTACTGCTGTTCCGAATTCTGGAGTTCAGATAACATTGCGTGCACAGCTAGGGAATAACTCACTGACACATCCGTCTCAGTTGATCTTCACCATTATCTCTGCTTTATTACAGGCAGTACTAAACTTTTTACACACAGCATGATACGTCACTATTATGTTAATGTGTATCTGGAAAGCACATCTGATAGGCTGAAATACAAAAAGAGTACAAAAATGTGATGTCAAGCCTGGTTGTCCCTCTGATCTGTCTTCAATTCCGCATTCATAAGGATGCGTGGGAGAAGGGGGTATCCGCCTTTTCTGTCTTCTCCAGTCTTTTCGGTGGGAGGGGGTGTTATTAGAGGCTGATTTGAGTAAGGAAGGATTACAGCAGTGGTGTACATGACAAAAGCAATATAGACTTTATAGTATAGTAAAGATGCATAGAGAATAGACATTTTCTAATTTATCATTATGCTCATTACATTCCTTCACAGGGGACCGCTGACTTAAAGGATAAGTCTAGATCATTTCTTAGAGTGGCAAAGTGGGTAAGTTTAAACATTTCGGCAAGGTTTTGAAGCATCAATTTTACAAATATCTAAAATAAGGCACATACCTGTAAGGCCCCGTACACAAGACCGAGAAACTCGACGGGCAAAACACATCGTTTTGCTCGTCGAGTTCCTTGTTCGGCTGTCAGAAAACTCGTCGAGCCAAATGTTCCCATTGCCCAACGAGGAAATAGAGAACATGCTCTCTTTTTGGCTCGACGAGTTTCCCGACGGGTTTCTCGGCGAAAAGTGTACACACGACCGGTTTTCTCGGCAGAATACGTCTCCCATCGAGTTTCTTGCTGAATTCTGCCGAGAAAACCGGTCGTGTGTACGGGGCCTGAAGATGAAATGAAATACTTACCTCTCCTGCCACACATGCTACCAAACTCTGCTTCATTGCTGTGGAATCATCCCCTGAAGTTTGCTGAGAAATTGAAACTTCCTGTAGTGTCAATCTCCTGTGTCCTGGATATTACTAGTTTCTACCGGTGATCTCCACCCATTATGAAATATAGTAATGACATGGACAACATGGAGTAACTGTTGACAGGGTGACTTTTACTTCTGTTTGTGACTCCACTGGGGAGAATTTAGTTCTATTCCTTTCCCTGTGTCATCCAAACAAGGAATGAATTGCCAATGTGTCAGGAAGGCACAGATTGCAATAAAAGTACAGATATTCTAACACTTCCCCAGATAGCAAGTAACTGAGCTTCAAGTTTGAAAATGACTTGCTAAGCTATTGCTAGACTCGCCAAGCTTCACAAGTTTATTGCACAATTGCAGCAAGTCCGCATTGCATGACTTCAGATCAACTTTCTTTGCAAACATTCTGCAAGTCTGCTGCAAGTTCTGGTTCAATATGGTTCTGTTGTGCAATAGTCCTCCCACCACAGGGGTCGATGTAGACATGTAGCTCTTGCTGTAGACTCACCATTGCAACTATGTTCTTGCTATAGACTTGCCACGCAAATTTGCTACAAATTGGAAAAGTGTCAACTAGAACTTGTGTTTCAAGTGCTCTGCAAGGGAAAATGGGCAGCAGGTTAACAAGTTTAAAGCTCCGTGCACATGGGCTGAATGTTGGGCTGGTTCAGGAAAAAAAACGGCCAACTTTCGACCCGTGTGTATGCCACCCTGTCCGACAGAACCCAGTTGTTTGGAAAACCAAACAGTCGACCGACTCCCAAACAGTGCTCTCCGCAAATGGGGGAGAGCACTGATTGGAGTGTTCTGCCAGGAGGCTCTGTTCCCCTGCCAGACCATAACAGCTTAGCAGGGGAGATCGATGTACTTACTTTGCATAGTTAGTACAGCAGCTCAACTGCAGCTAAAAAAAATATTTTATTTTTTTAAACTCATAGGCCCAGATTCACAAAGCACTTACGCCGACTTATAACACGTTACGCCGACATTAGTGCAAATGTGCGCCGTCGTATCTGGGCCGATGTGTGTCTGGCTGGGCGTACGTTATGTTCACGGCATACGCGGTGATCCTGCGTAGCTTAGGCAGTTGTGCCGGCGTGGTTGTGAGCAGGCGCAGGGGGGTGCTGTGCATGCGTCCACGTCACGGCGCATGCGCAGTTCGTGATACGTACCTGTCTGGCGCTCGGCCCATCATTTGCATGGGGTCACGCCTCATTTGCATTGGGTCACGCCTCATTTGCATGGGGTCAAGCCCACCTCCACCTACGCCGGCGTGCGCCTTCGAAAACCCACGCCACGCTGGCGCAGCGTTGGGAGCACTGGCTTGCTGAATGCAATGCTTGCCTCTCTGCTCTACGTTGGCGTGGCGTACGGTGTTTGCTCTACGGTGGCGTAATGTGTGCCTTGCTCTCTGTGAATCTGGGCCATAGTGTGCACCAGACTTTACAATTCAACACTGACACAAATTTGTGGCAAGTTATCCTTGCTATCTGGGTCCCTACAGTACTAAAATACTGTATGTATATGTTTGTGTCCCTTCAAAGTGGTTACTTATCACTTAATGTCCTGTCCTGAAAGAAAGAAAGTGAAATCTCCCCAATAGCAATAAAAAACTGGTTTAGAACATGCCACTTTTTTTAAAAGGAGAACAATGGCCATAGATTTCTTTGCCCATACATCTTTTGTGGGTCACAGGAGTGTTCTCCTGTGACACAAGGGGGGGATTTACTAAACATGGAGAGTGCAAAATCAGCTTCCAGGTTTTAGCCCTGGTTCACACTAATAGCGGGAATGAAATTGTGCGAGTTCAGCTGAACTAGCACTATTTCAATCCTCCATTTCAGTCCTGTCTATGGGGGCGATTTCAGAGACATCTGTGCGGGTTGCTGTACAGATGTCTATACAAATCGCACCCCAAAGTCGCCAAAAGTAGTACAGAAATTACTTTTGGGAATCAGTGCGGCGCCGCAAAGTCGGCATCGCACTGATTTGGACAATGTGAACCTAGGCTTGTTAATTGAACAAGCTGAAGTTAGAAGATGATTGGCTACCATGCACAGCTGTACCAGATTCTGAGTGCTCCAGCTTTAGTAAATGAATCTCAGCATTAGCTGATTGTGGGATATTGCCCTGTATCAGCTAACATGGCAGTGCCACTCCAGGCTCTGAAAAGATCCCAAAAATATTGTCAGGATCCACCCAGCTACCTAGCTGCCAGCTGGCTCCATCTCTCATCACGTGGCTGAGATCTGAAGCCAGCTGCGCCCATGCCCTGCCCGAAGCTCCAGTTAGAGCTGGAGTGATCAATGGTCATGTAATAACTCAGTTCTTGGGTTTGGAGCCGACGTGGGACAGCTGCAGCATCACACCATAGGTGAGTATGTGTGTTTTGTTTTTTTTCACACCCCAATCTTTAACCATTGGAAGATTTCACCCTCTTCATGACCAGGCCATACTTGCTATTCTGCACTGCGCTACTTTAACTGGTAATTGCACTGTCATGCAACAATGTACCCAACAAAATTTATATAATTTTTTTCACACATTTTTTCACAAATTTTTTCACACATTAAAGGGCCCTGGGGACTATCGGGCCCTTTACAGGTGAAATGCAAAAAAAATAAAATGGTAGGGGGGCTGGCCGGGCCTGTAAGGGGCCCTGGGGACCATCTAGCCCCTTACAGGTGTAATGCCTATACCCCCTGATGGTGGTCCTGTATGTAGTACTACCCCCGAAAGAGCTACTGGAGGAAGTAGTTGAAGAGGTGGAAGGGTAACAGATAATAGGTTCAGGTGCACAACTTCTGTCCGGAAACACTCCTGCTTCCAGTAACACAGCTTTCGTCGCCACTCTAGCCAGAGTGGGTATTGCGCACTCGGATAGGCCTCTCTCACTAGCCCAGCAGCCGAGATTACGCATGGAAAATTTGATAAAGTCTCTGCCACAGACCTTCCCAAAGATGGAGGTATGTTCGGTCCAAAATCCGATCAACGCAGGATTCAGCACCCGGATCTCTCCCGATTGAGTTCTTGTAAACTTAGAACTGACAGGCGACCATCATTCAGCCTTTCAGTAATGGTGCGTCCTTCGATGAAGTTCAAGGCCTCTCCTGAGATACCAGCCTCGTGCTCGGTGCTCTCCAAGACAGGTTCTTCATCAAGTGGCTTCCTCCCTCAGGACAGACAGCACAGGACCACTCTGCAAACGTAGACCCAGTCTGACTACCGGGCCTACTTAGTAGATCACAACCCCCAGACCAACAGGGTCCTGGAGCCAGGAACACATGAACACGCACCCCCGGCCAGGAGGGCTACACACGGCGGGTGATGGGACGACAGACCAGGTCCAATGGCATCTGTCCCTTAAGTACTCCTCCCAGCATGCACAGCGGGATGATAAACTCCCACCGATTGGCTGTCGAAGGGGAACACCCAAAACACCTTGACCTGACTGCTGCCACCCTTGGCCTGGGGTGGTAACGGCACCCCAGACAACAATAGTGGTCACTCACAGTACAGCCATGGCTGGAACAGAGACCCAAATTTGGAAAGAATCATACGGTCTGAGTCAACTAACTCTCATACTACCCTCTAAATTTTAAAGCAGTGCCGGCTAGAAAGCAGCATGCCGCTACACATATATTTATTATTTATGTTTGTTACAGTATTTGTAGCTGCTGACTTACATTTTTTTGTTCTAGGGTGAAGATCCTCTTTAAAGGAACACTAAAGGTTCGTTTTTTCTTAGATCAATTGATTGCTGTAAGCTAGAGCATTTAAATATCACTTACCTCGTTTTTCCTTTTGACCTCTAAAATACAGTAATCCAGGTTTGAAAATGCCATTTCCTGTCTCTCCTTTTCTTGCTTTCCACCAGCATCTGAGCGGTTTTTCATGGTGGAAAGCAGAATGTGCTCACCCCCTCCCTATGACTACAGCCCTGCGTGAAGATGCTCTCTTATCCCTCACAGACATTGAGGCTAAGCCTAATGGGAAATGTAGTTCCCATTAGGCCGTGATGTAGCAAGAATGAATGCGCACCGCAAACCAGGAAGTCAGTGAGAATAGTGATTCAGGAGTGACGGAGGTGAATAAAACGGCTCGATTTCAACAGGTATCAAACTAGTTATAATGCAAAACATTACTTTTTACTTTATTAGCTACTGTCAGACTTTTAAGAGGAAAATATTTTTGTCTTTACAACCCCTTTAAGTTTTGGCAAGAGATGAACTTTAACCAAGAGGCCTTACTGCTAGCTGAATGAACACAATTCAAAAGCATCATACATTTTCTAGTACTTGAAAAATACATTATGTAAATAGGTGAGGATCTAAAATTAAAATGGATGACTCTTACAAAAATGTTTAACCACTTCATTATTACAATTTACACATGCAAAAAAAGTGTTACTAAACCCACAACAGTAAAATAAGTCTGTATATGCAGTAAAGCATGCTTGTTATACTCATTGTGGAACCTAAGGGGTTAATCCTGTACATTGTGTAAAATGGCTGTTTGATCCTGTCTTTTCTGATCCTCCCCTTCTTGCATTGCCCCCAAAACATGTCTGGATAAGACAGAGTTAGTGGAGTCGCTCTGCACATGCTCTGTTTGGTGTGTATGCATTCTGTCTAGCTGTATGCATTAAAAACAGAGTTTTAGTTGCATGTATTTGCAAATACCTGTGTGAGCTGCAGGACCCGTCAAGGCACTCTGTGTACTGCAGTCCTAACTATGAATTTTAAAGTCTCCTAAAAAGGAGCACAGGAGTGCTAATCAATAGATAGAAGGCATAGTTTTTTTCTTTTTTTTTCTTGGGAGGGTGCATGTGATCAGCACAGGGCCAGACAGAGGGTCAATGGTCCTGCATCATGATAGGACAGGCAGTGTTGTATGAAAAATCCTCATACAAGCTTTAACCAGGCACCAATAGAAGTCACAAGACTGCTATATACTGCTGATGAGAAAAGGTATTTAGCAGTTTAAATTTACTAAAAATAATTGCATTTCCATGTTGTGTGTACTGTGGGAGACCAGATATAGTGGATGCAGGCTCCTGGGTTTAGTAACAGTAGTTATGAGGACCTGATCCGAAAGACTAAAACAAAAAAAAAATCTGTAGACCTACATGTAGACTGGCCACTTATGAAAAAGTTCCCAACTCACTGCAAAGTTTTTGGAGGGTGGATTATCTGCCACAAGGGTAGTGCTACACTGGTAAACACTTCTCTGTTGATTGCACAGAAATGATCTACATGGAAGAGTCATCAGGAGAAAACCTTACCTGTGATCTCACCAGAAAGTCAACCGAAGTATATAACACAACACTTAGATAAGCCTGAGGCAGTACGGAACCCTGTGCTCTGGTCTGATGAGAAAAAAACAATTGGCCGAAGTAACCAAGATATATTTTGGAAACAAAGTAGTTGAGGCCAACAAAACTTTGCCAAATACTAAACATGTGGTTGATTTATTATGCTTCAATACTGTACAGTAGCCAATGGCTCAGAAAATATTGCGCAGGTTGACGGATGAGTAGATTTTATTAAGCATCAACAAACCCTAGAGGTTATTCTCTCACAGTCAGCGAAACTGTAAAATTAAAAGTTGCTGGATATTCCAACAAGAAAAAAATCTAAAATAAATCTCAAAATCAACCTAGAAAAAAAGAAAAAATATTAAAGTGACACACAATCCTTATTCTCTATAAATTAATTTATACCCATCCATTACTTTCTACTACTTAATGGCCCTGTCATTTATTTTTCATTAAAGGGGTTGTAAAGGTTTGTTTTGTATTTTCTAAATAGGCTAGTACATTGTTGGTTCACTTATCTTTTCCTTCGATTTCCTTTCTAAATGTTTTTTTTCTTTGTCTGAATTTCTCACTTTCTGTTCCTCCTCAGTAAGCTTGCCCCCATCATCTGAACTGTTCTGGCTGGGGGTTAGTCAGCGTGCTCGCCCCCTCCTTTGGGACTACATCCCTAACGGGGAGACGCTGTGAACGTTCACAGCGTCTCCCCGCAGGGATGTAGTCCCAAGGGAGGCAGCGAGCATGCTGACTAACCCCTAGCCAGAACGGCTCGGATGATGGGGGCAAGCTTACTAAGGAGAAACAGGAAGTGAGAAATTCAGACAAAGAAAAAAAAACATTAGAACGGGGGGAGGTTTTGGGACTTTAAATGAGATGCGTTTTTAGCAGTATGCGATTAAATATATATATATGGAAAATAAAAAATGTTTCCATAATAGCCACGCTAAAAGTTACCAACCAAAAAAGCACTAAACCAAATTAATCTGTCTAGCTGTATGCATTACAAACAGAGGTTTAGTTGCATGTATTTTCAAATACCTGTGTGAGCTGCAGGTCCCGTCAAGGCACTCCGTGTACTGCAGTCCTAACTATGAATTTTAAAGTCTCCTAAAAAGGAGCACAGGAGTGCTAATCAATAGATAGGGGGCAGGTGATCACCTAAACCCGCCCCTACCTATAGTTGGTCTAGCAAAAAAGAGCCCTGGAAAAACAAAAGAAATGCAAGAGTGGAACCAAACATGCTTACCAAACCAAAATACCACCAAACTAAAGGCAGACCTCATCAACCTGGGTCAAAAAATGACAATGATTAATTAACTGTCAGTGGTAGATCTGTGGAGGCACTTTATTCCACTCCTGAAACGCATCTCCATCCCTGGATAATGTTAAAAAAAGGGGGGATAGGGTTGGGACTTTAGATGAGGCCTATGATAGAACTACCACAGGCCTCCATCCCTGTAAATGGATAGAAGGGGGGGAGGTTTTGGGACTTTAAATGAGATGCGTTTTTAGCAGTATGAGATTAAATATATATATATGGAAAATAAAAAATGTTTCAAAAATAGCCAGGCTCAAAGTTACCAACCAAAAAAGCACTAAACCAAATTAATCTGTCAAGCTGTATGCATTAAAAATTCACCTATGACACATCCATCAGGTGGTGTAGGACAGTCAATTGAGACATTTCAGCACATGGACATACCCCCTACCTTATAAATAGACCTGATTTGGTGGCCATCTTACATTCTGCTTTTTGTCAGTGTAGGGACAGGGTGCTGTTTGGAGCAGGGAAAGACTGTATTCTATCAAATAGCTATCTAAAAGGTCCACAAAAGTCCTTTTAAGGACTGGTATAGGTGTGCTCCTTGCTGTGCAGTATATAGGCGTCTAATACATTCATATATTTTTGTCAGTGTAGGGAGTGGTTGGCGTTTCCAGCAGGGACAGACTTTAGCGACACAAACCGCTACCTAACAGCTCCACAAAAGTCCTTTCAAGCACTGGTATAGGTGTGCTACTTGCTCTGCAGTATATAGGTGTAATGTACACTTATAATATACTTAAATATTTCGTATTTCATAAATGGTGCGATAAACCAGTGGCCCCCCAAAACGACAGATTTTGTTATATACCTTCTTCCACATATACTGCGTTTCTCTAGCTACTTGCCGTCGCCGCACCGTCATTTTACGTCCACAAGGTGGCTCTCCTAGGCGAGACCACGTAAATGGACGTCCTACCCTTTAGCCGCCACTAGGGGCGCACGCGCGCCGCCGGAGGCGCGCGCGCGCGCCCCCCGCTCGCCCCCGACTCCCGTGCGTGTGCCCGGCGGGCGCGATCGCCGCCGGGCACACGCGATCGCTCGGTACAGAGCGGGGAACGGGAGCTGTGTGTGTAAACACACAGCTCTCGTTCCTGTCAGCAGGGGAAATGCTGATTTTCTGTTCATACAATGTATGAACAGAAAATCAGTGTTTCCCCAAGTGAGGCCACCCCCCCCCCCACAGTAAGAACACACCCAGGCATACTTAACCCCTTCCCCGCCCCCTAGTGTTAACCCCTTCACTGCCAGTGGCATTTTTATAGTAATCTAATGCATTTTTATAGCACTGATCGCTATAAAAATGCCAATGGTCCCAAAAATGTGTCAAAAATGTCCGAAGTGTCCGCCATAATGTCGCAATACCGAAAAAAAAATCGCTGATCGCCGCCATTACTAGTAAAAAAAATATTAATAAAAATGCCATAAAAATACCCCCTATTTTGTAAACGCTATAACTTTTGCGCAAACCAATCAATAAACGCTTATTGCGATTTTTTTTACGAAAAATATGTAGAAGAATACGTATCGGCCTAAACTGAGGAAAAAAAATGTTTTTTTATATATTTTTGGGGGATATTTATTACAGCAAAAAGTAAAAAATATTCATTTTTTTCAAAATTGTCGTTCTATTTTTGTTTATAGCGCAAAAAAAAAAAAAACGCAGAGGTGATCAAATACCACCAAAAGAAAGCTCTATTTGTGGGAAAAAAAGGACGCCAATTTTGTTTGGGAGCCACGTCGCACGACCGCGCAATTGTCTGTTAAAGCGACGCAGTCCCGAATCGCAAAAAGTACTCTGGTCTTTGGGCAGCAATATGGTCCGGGGGGTAAGTGGCTAGAGACTTTTGTTGTCACAGGGTCATTTAAAAATTCCGCAGGGGTGGTAGGGGTAGGGCAGGAGCACCAGGCCGAAGCCAAAGTGGGAAGTGGCACAATGTTTGTTCGATTACGTCAAAGGACGCACCAGACTTGGTTGAGTGGCTTGCCACCAACACCACCACCACCACCATATACCCTCCGCTTGAGTCACATCAATTATTTTCCGATCCATCAGAAGACATTTCAGATGCGCAGCCATTCTTGACATTGGATCAGGAACAGGAGGTAGCAACAGCCGGCACTCAGCAGTCTGACGACAGTATTTAGATCAGCCCAAGGAGGTTGGTGTCCACTGTTCCTGCCTACTCCGAGAATTCTACCGTTAGTGATGGGGAAGGTGACGTCGATGCTGACGTGTCTACAGACGTCACGTGGGTGCCCACAAGTGAGGAAGAGGAGGGGAGTTCAGAGGGAGAGATGGACCAGCAGATAGGTAGGAGAAACAGGCCGAACTTACATTGCACAGGAGGGACAAACCAGACTCCTAATGTATCAGGAGCGGGCCATCAACCAGGCTCTCACCGTCCAGCCTCTTCTCCTTCTCCTTCCCTTCTATGCTCACAATTGTCCTCCATTCCGCCTTCTATCATGCCTTCCTCACGTTTTTCTGCAAAAAGGCAGGCTTCCGTGGCCCAAATGTTCGATCGTAAAAAAAACGATGACGTCGGATAACCCTCTTGCCCAACGGTTGACCGCTGGCTTGTCAGAACTGATAGCCCGCCAACTACTGCCATATAAACTGGTGGACTCAGAGACCTTTTGAAAATTTCTGGCCATTGGAACACCACAATGGAAGGTCCCAGGAAGGAAATTTTTTTCACAGAAGGGCATCCCAGAGCTATATGGCCATGTTCAGTGGCAAGTGAATGTATCTCTGGCGGTGCCAAGATACATCTGACCACAGACACGTGGTCTAGCAAACACGGGCAGGGAAGGTATATAACTTTCACTGCCCACTGGATAAAGCTTCTGATGGCCGTCAAGCATGTAACCCGTGGCTCCCATGTAGATTTGGTTTTACCGCCACGGATTACATGCAGGCCTGCCTCTTCTCATCCTCCTACTCCATCCTCCCTCTCCTCATCGACTGACTCCTCATTTTCCGATGCTACCGTCTCTTCCGCTGCGCCGCTCAAGATCCCCAGAACCTATTTGACATGCCAGATGAGACGTTGCCATGCTGTGCTGCATCTGTTGTGCCTGGAAGACAAGAGCCACACTGGTCCTGCACTCCTTTCAGCTTTGCGTTCACATGCAGATCAGTGGCTAACACCGCTCAATTTGACAGTTGGTAAAGTGGTGTGCGACAACGGTGCCAATCTGCTGAGCGAGCTGAAACAGGGCAAAATTACACACGTGCCATGCATGGCACACGTCCTGAACTTGGTCGTGCAGCGATTCGTTGCCAAATACCCTGGACTCCAGGACGTCTTGTGGCAGGCCAGGATAATCTCGACCCATTTCAGAAGATCTTACACGGCCATGGCTCGCCTTGCTAACATTCAGTGGCGACACAACCTGCCCGTCAGACGTCTTATTTGTGACTGCCCAACACGATGGAACTCAACATTGTATATGCTTGATAGGCTGCTCCAGCAGAAACGTGCAGTTAACGACTACCTGTACGAACTCTGTGGCAGGACAGGTTCTGGGGAGCTTGGTTTTTTTGCACCGCACCAGTGGCTGCTCATGCGCGACTCATGCAGACTTTGATGAGATCACCAAACTTGTCAGTCACAGCCAGGGCGCCATCAGTGACATCGTACCTTAAGCCTTCTTTCTGGAGCGTGCATTGCGTTGTGTCATTGATCAAGCCGTCGAGGAGCAGGAGCAGGAAGATGAGGAAGTCGCAATGCTGGATGAATTCCCAGGGGGGGCTACTCCACCTGAGACAAGTCAACAATGGGAGTCTGAAGAGGAGTCAGAGGAGGATGGTGCCAGGGTGGAGGAGGAGAAGCAAGAAGAGCATGCTTTAAACCTTTCTGGGATCCCTGGTGTTGTCCGTGGATGGGGGGAGGAGAAAAAGGACGACATTATCCTGGATGATGAGCAGGAGCCAGGCCAGTACAGCGCTTCCAGTTTAGTGCAAATGGAGGCCTTCATGCTCCAGTGTTTTAAGAGGGACCCCCGTATAAAAAGCATAAAGGACAAGGACTAGTACTGGGTGGCAACGTACTTAGACCCCCGGCACAAACAAAGCATGGCGGAAATGTTACCACTATCACAGAGGGCTATCAGAATGCAGCACTTCCAGGCCTTGCTTCGAGAAATGCTGCATTCTGCTTTTGAGTCCGCTGGCAGAGGAATTTCCACTCACAGAGAAACAGTTTTGGGTAACAATCCAACAGCGCCTGCAAGAAGAGGGCAGTTTGAAGATGTCTTGGTCACAAATGATATGAGATCATTCTTTCAGCCGACCCATCGACAGCTTTCCTCCAGATCCAGCATCAGGGAATGCCTAGACCGACATATGTCTGACTACATCGGGTTAACGGCCTATGTGGACGCACTAAGAAGTGATGAACCCCTGGACTACTGAGTGGGCAGGCTTGACCTCTGGCCAGTGCTTGCACAATTTGCAATGGAACTGTTGGCTTGCCCCTCATCCAGTGTCCTGTCGGAAAGGATGTTCAGTGCAGCAGGGGGGGGGGTCGTGACCGATAAGCGCACTCACCTAGCTCACAACAGTGTTGACTACCTCACATTTATAAAAAATGAATGAAGCATGGATCTCTGAGGAATTCAACACATGTGACCAGTAGACCATGTTTCATTCAAATTCAGGTGAACACCTGTGGGCTAATATTTTGGGCCTGTACTGGCCGACACTTTTTTCTGTATCCGGTGAATGCCTAATGTATCACCAGCCACAGAATACAAGTTTGTTTGCTGTCAGGTGAACACCTGTGGCCATGGGCTAATTTTTGAGGCCTGTAATGGCTTACACTTACTTCTGTATCCGGTGAATGCCTAATGTACCACCAGCCACAGAATACAAAGTTGTTTGCTGTCCGGTGAACGCCTGTGGCCGTGGGCAAATTTTTGGGGCCTGTAATGGCCGGCACTTACTTCTGTATCCGGTGAATGCCTAATGTACCACCAGCCACAGAATACAAAGTTGTTTGCTGTCAGGTGAACGCCTGCGGGCTAATTTTTGGGGCCTGTAATGGCCGACACTTACTTCTGTATCTGGTTTTTCACTTAATACTTCTGGTAGGTCAGTGTCGATGTTGTGGGACTATTTGTGCACAGCTAGTAAGTATTTTGTGGCTGCAAATATGACCTGCAGGTTTTTAATATTCACCTGCCATTAAAGTCAATGGAGCCCGCCGCAAACTTGTGGTTCGCGGACATTTGCGAAAGTACTCCTCACCTAGTTGCCGCCACACACGCTTGACACCATCTAAACCAAATAACTTTATCTTGGTCTCATCAGACCACGAGACATGGTTCCAGTAATCCATGTCCTTAGTCTGTTTGTCTTCAACAAACTGTTTGCAGGCTTTCTTGTACATCATCTTTAAAAGAGGATTCCTTCTGGGACGACAAGACGGCTCTCAAAGGGAAACATTGATTTTTCACACGTCATGCGACATGAGCTCCCAGTGTCGGAGCGTTTGTCTGACAAGTGTGAACCCGGCCTGAGAGAGTGAGAGCGATAACACCAAATTTAACACACCTGCTCCCCATCCACACCTGAGACCTTGTAACACGTTTTTTACGTCGTTTGCGTTAAGGCTTTTTAGGCGTAACGTTGCTCCTGCTATCAGGAGGCGCAGCCAATGTTAAGTATGGACGTCGTTCCCGTTTTGAAATTTGAATTTTTTACGTCGTTTGCGTAAGTCGTTCGCGAATAGGGCTGGACGTAATTTACGTTCACGTCAAAACCAATACGTCGTTGCGCCGTACTTGGAAGCAATGCACACTGGGATATGTACACGGACGGCAATCGCGTCAGGTCATCATAAATTTAAATAAAACACGCCCCCCCTTCCACATTTGAATTCCGCGCGCTTACGCCGGACCCTTTTATGCTACGCCGCCGTAACTTACGGAGCAAGTGCTTTGTGAATACAGCACTTGCTCCTGTAAGTTACGGCGGCGTAGCGTATATGCGATACGCTGCGCCGGCGTATCATTGCGCGGACATACGTGAATCTACCCCCTTGTTGCTGATTTCCTACCTTCACTGAATAGGTCATCCGTCTTCTGGTTCACTCAGTAGTTGCTCTGAAAGCCTATTTATTTTCAAATCGAACTGTTAATTCTCTTTGGTTTCCTGTTTTTTAGGACCAGTGGCTGCTATGCCTCCTATTCCCCAAACCACTGGTCTTGGCACATCCCTTCTGAAGTTCTTACTCCAGGAAGCAGTGATGTATTTCATCCCTATTTGCAGTGGTGGGCAGACCAAGACTCATTCAACATGTACAGTCCTATTGTTCCCACCCACATTCACGACAATTCCCTATGGTTGATGGGAACTGTAGTTTCTTTTTACTGCAGAGAGAGAGAGGAGATGATGTAATCCCTGCTGTTACACCTCCTCCTTGGCAGAGCAGATGCCATTATCTTTTGAATTGCAAAGATCAGGTCATGAAAATGTACCGGTAATTAGACTTTTCTCCAAAATGGTAAGGATTTCCAAAATGTATGGATTGTTCTTTAAGCACGGAGGTCACATTTGGATATGTTTTAAAAATAAAATTATGTTTTGACTTTTTAACCACTTTAATACAATTCACTTTCTGCCCAGGCCGTCCTGTCGCACTTTGAATGAAAATTGAGCAATCATGCAACACTGTATCCAAATACTTTTTTAATACATATTTCTTCACACAAATATAGCATTCTTTTGGTGGTACGTAATCACTGCTGAATTTAAAAAAGTAAAAAGACCGAAAATATTGAAAAAATTTTTTTTCTTAGTTTCTGTTAATAAAGTTTGTAAATAAATAATTTTTCTCCTTCACTGATGAGGCTGCACTGATGGGCACTGATAGGCTGCACTGATGGGCACTGATGGGGAGGCAGTAATATGCCGCACTGATGGGCATTGATAGGTGGCACTGATAGATGGCACTGATGGGCACTGTTAGGCAGCACTGGTGGGCACTCATAGGCGGCATGGATAGGCGGTACTGATGGGCACTGATGGGCACAGTGATGGGCACTAAAAGGCAGCACTGACTGGCATCACTAATGGGGACTGATTGGTGGCACCGATGGGCACTGGGGGGTTTTACTTTAATCAGGACACTGATCATCACCTGTCCAGGTGTCCCCTAAAAGGAGATGCCAGTGATTGGCTCTACTCGCCGCACACTCTGTCAGTGTAAGGCGATTAGAGACAATTACCGGCACTACCGGCTGTGATTGGACACTGATCGCATGGTAAAGAGCCACATCATCAGCTCTTTACATAGATCAGGGAAACAAAGTGAAGGTAAATATCCCCAACGGTGCACAGATGGTGACGGCCGCCCTGTGTTTCTAGGACACAGCGTGGCCGTCGCCATCTGTGCACCATTGGGAATATTTACCTTCACTTTGTTTCTCATAGCCAAAAAAGTTAAAGGAAATCCTTGTAAATTAAAGGTGAACTACACTGCATCTGAGCACCGCAAACCAAACATGTAATTTTAATATTTTTTTATATTTGAAGCTAACTCGCCCATGTATCTATCTCTCAATTGCTTTTTTTTGCTGAGATATCAATAAAAATAACTAGCATTTCTGGCAGCGGCCATCTTAAGTAATGATTCATCTAACGTTTACTGGAATCCATCTGCCCTTAGCTCAGGCATGCAGGCAGGAAGGTGTGCTTAGCTGAGAAAACCCCTCCTGAAGACTTCTGGTATGTATGATATCACTTGCCTAGGCCTGGAGACCAGGAAGCAACTGAAGAAATGTAAGTTTAAAACAAGTAAATATAATATACTTCCTTCTATTTACCAATGCTACCAACATAAGGATTAAAAATAGTCGATGTTAATTGAGAGCGTTAAGTTCTGCTTTAAATAAATCCCTTGGAGTCCCCCAGGTCACCAGAACTAGAGTCCCCATTGGAAATTTCCCCCTCTATTACTTAATCAAAACCTTTTTTTTGATTTTCACAGGAAGGAGTTGACCAGCGGATCTTTTTAGCGCACACCCTGCAACATCTACTGGTCAACTCCTTCCTGTGCCATGACCTAAAGTCTGTTCAGGAAGTAAGGCAGAAGTAATGGAGAAAGGTTTTTAAACATCCATGAAGAGAGTCAGGTAAGCGTGTGCAGAATTTGAAAGGCTGTTTTATTTTTGCAAAAGAAGTACAGTAATGCTATATTGGCACATACGGGAGCTGGAAATTAGAAGAAAAGAGGTGAATAAAGGTGAACTTAACCTTTAAGAACAGCAATACAAAATGTTCTAACTGTTTCCCCCACTCCATCCAAAAAAGACAACTGGAGCTCCAGTTAACCACAAGCTGGGCTTCTCTGCTGGATAATGAGGAAAGCATTTTATTTTATTGCTTGGGTGAATTAGGATTTTCTTTTGGTTCTCAGTAGGTACTAATCAGTAAAGTAAATAAACACATCTAGTAAATCTAATAAAGGGCTTACTTCAAAGACAAGTTCTTTAAAACATATGACTCTTGATGACCTTTTTACAACAATAAGACTCAAACATTGCCAAAATAAATTTTGCTTTTTATTTTCCAGCTTGGAGGTATTTTCTGTATTGTGATAAAGAAAATCTTGACTTGTATATTTAAAAATACGAGAACTTGCCCTAAAGCATTCAGATCCTGCTCAAATGACCCCCCCCCCCCCTCTCATGCCTATGGGCAGCCATAGGCAAAACAGGGGGTGTCAAAAGAGGTAATGGTTGCAGGATATAAGTCATGGTGGAACCTGGGTCAACAACACCAAACACAATAAGGGCCAGTTCACACCATAGAAACGTAGTCCGGATGCGTTCCAGATGCTTTTCTGCATTCATGTTTTTGCTAAGTTTTTGATGCGTTCCAGTGCATTTTTACCCCCTCTTTTTTATTAACCTTAAATAAGGACATGTGTGTTTCAGTGTGTTTTTTTGGTGCATTCTGGTGCATTTTTTATGCGTTTTTACAGCCTTCCAGTACAGTCTAGTGCAGGAAAAATTCAGCATGTTTTAATTTTATTTCTGGAACGCACTGGAACTTCCAACACTGGTGTGAACTGTGCACTTTCCATGTGTTTTTGATATAGGAAAAAAAATCACTGGACTGCATATGATGTGAACTGGCCCTAAACAGATTCCGGAGCCAAACAGATGTGTTTAGGACACAATCAACTGTTGCGAACATTCTAAAATAATTTCCAAGGTCACTCGCTGAGTTAGGGTTTCGAAACATGATATAAAATTTTGTTTGGGAGACTGAGAGTGCGACAGCGCTGAAAGCTGAAAAATGGCCTGGGCAGGAAGTGAATTTTATTGAAGTGGTTAAAAAGTTAAAACATAATTTTAATTTTAAAACATATTCAAATGTGACCTCTGTGCTTAAAGATCTGGTTTGACTGGCAAACGTAGCCATAGGAGGGTGTAATCTTAAAGCCATAGGAGGGTGTAATCTTAAAAATACCTTGGTAAAAATTGTCCAGTGGCACAATAGTCTGATGGTATAGTTTTCATTTCAGCACCACACTACGCCATCTTAAAAGGTTAAAAAAAAAAATCTTGTCATTTTAAGCCTGTTAGTCATTGTAGTATTTTTTAGAGGCAAATTGAATACATAGCTTTTATGTATGCTAATAAGGTAATAGGAGGCTAACTGTGTGGTGGTTTGATTTGTAATAGTTACCACAGTTACCCCCGATGACGTCAGTAATGACAAAACTAGTAGGGTGAGGTCTATGCTCAGTCTCACCACGCTAGTTCTTATATGATCTGCAGATTGTTTTTCATCCTGAAACTTTTTATTCCTGTCTGAATGTACTTGTATTATGTCAATAAACCATCACAGTTTTATGCTATGTTGGCGTTCTCCTTTTTTTTTTTTTACACCTCACCTGGGAGCGAGAGACAGAGAGAGCAGCCATTTGAACTGATATCCTCATCATCCTGCCTATATCCAGAGGATGGATCTTATGTATTTATGAGCCCACGCTTTACTAGGCTCCTATAATGTGGAGTCTAGTCACCTGGTAAGGGCACAGCTTTTCTTTTTATCATGGTGGAAGGTGCACTTCTGGTGTTTAACCGTTTATTACCACTAAGACACAAATATTCAAGGACATTTCATTCATTTTGGATTCCTTTATTAACTGATCACTTGTACTTTGGAAGTCTTCATAGACTGATCACTATATACACATATATACATTTATGTTTTGTGTTTTGGTCATAACACTCTTTTTAGCGCGGCAATCTTGAGTTTTTACTATTTATACACTTATGTTCTGTTGTGTGATTGCCAGATGCTGTTTTTTTTATTATCAAACCTTT